>NC_134356.1:93729103-93806603 GCF_048569485.1 Anomaloglossus baeobatrachus | reverse complement strand
CCAGCATCAGCCTCTCTGTCCCCAGCATCAGCCTCTCTGTCCCCAGCATCAGCCTCTCTGTCCCCAGCATCAGCCTCTCTGTCCCCAGCATCAGCCTCTCTGTCCCCAGCATCAGCCTCTCTCCTCCCAGCATCAGCCTCTCTGTCCCCAGCATCAGCCTCTCTGTCCCCAGCATCAGCCTCTCTGTCCCCAGCATCAGCCTCTCTGTCCCCAGCATCAGCCTCTCTGTCCCCAGCATCAGCCTCTCTGTCCCCAGCATCAGCCTCTCTCATCCCAGCATCAGCCTCTCTCATCCCAGCATCAGCCTCTCTGTCCCCAGCATCAGCCTCTCTGTCCCCAGCATCAGCCTCTCTGTCCCCAGCATCAGCCTCTCTGTCCCCAGCATCAGCCTCTCTGTCCCCAGCATCAGCCTCTCTGTCCCCAGCATCAGCCTCTCTCATCCCAGCATCAGCCTCTCTGTCCCCAGCATCAGCCTCCCCATCCCAGCCTTCCCCAGGATCAGCCTCCTCCAGCACGCCATGCTCCTCTGCCGACACTCTCACACCCGATCGCATACACTCACACATACCCGATCGCATACACTCACACACACCCGATCGCATACACTCACACACACCCGATCGCATACACTCACACACACCCGATCGCATACACTCACACACACCCGATCGCATACACTCACACACACCCGATCGCATACACTCACACACACACACTCACGCACACACACATTGACGATATTGCACATACGCGCTCATACTCACAACATCCGGAGATACCACATGCTTCTGGCCATGTGATCCTCCGGCAGGTCCTGGAAGGTCACAACAGCACAGTATCGAGGCCGAGAAGCAAGCGATATCGCCGGATGCTGTGAGTGTGTGGATGCGATGTGATGTATGTGTGAGGTGTGTGTGAGAGTGAGTGTGAGCCGGTGTACACTGGTAACTATGATACACATCGGGTAACCAAGGGACCTTAGTTACCCGATGTGTATAATGGTTACCAGCGTTCACGGCCTCCGTCAAGATCCGAGCATCGCAAGGTTATGTCTGGCACTGCTGGGATCCTGACGGAGCCGGTGTAGAAGCAAGCGATATCCCAGGATGTTGTGAGTGTGTGGATGTGATGTGTGAGGTGTGTGTGAGAGTGAGTGTGATCTGATGTGTGTGTGTACTCACCTGGGAATCGGAGCTCCGTGTCAGTTGGGCCAGAGCGAGCGTGCATTGCGTGAGGGGGGCGGGGCCTGCAGAGAGCCGGGGCGAGAGGCCAATCCGTGTGCGGGGGCGGGGCCATGGCGAGCCCAGCGGCCAATCAGCTTTGTGTCACCGTAAGGACACAATTTTGGAGCATGACAGACAGACAGACAGACAGAATAAGGCAATTATATATATATATATATATATATATATATATATATATATATATAATGTTCAGGATTGGCATCTGCACCGTGGCAGCTACAGCCACAAAATTTTGCACACTCACACTTCTGGACCCCGAGAGCGTCATAGGCTATGTTTTGAGGGGAAATTTTAACCCTGCGCTTTACAGTTATTCACCAAAAACCTGCCTCCATTAAAGTGAATGGAGCTGGGAGCCACAGTGCAGCCAGAACTTCAGAAGAATGCGCAGCCACGCCCTTAAGTGAAATGTTGGCGTGTCACAATGCAGCCAGGGAAAGAGACAGACACAGACAGGGTAAGAAACAGAGACAGACACAGACAAAGAGACAGAGTGACAGGGAAAGAGAGAGACAGACAAAGAGACAGACACAGGGAAACAGACAAACAGGGAAAGACAGGTAAAGAGACAAAGAGACAAGGAAAGAGACAGAGGGAAAGAGACAGACAGGGAAAGAGAGGGAAAGAGACAGATATATACAGCGGGGAAGACAGACATAATTACATTTATATCTATTTGTTTTGTGGTTTTTGTGTGCAGAATAAATTTTTGTTAATACATTCTATTTTGTTAAGAGCAGTTATTAACCCGGGCGAAGCCGGGTAGTACAGCTAGTCTAATATAGAAAGCTGTGTGTGTGTGTGTGTGAGAGTCTGGGATTGGCATCTGCACCGTCGCAGCTACAGCCACAAAATTTTGCACACTCACACTTCTGGACCCCGAGATCGTTATAGGCTATGTTTTGAGGGGAAATTTTAACCCCGCGCTTTACAGTTATTCACCAAAAAACCTTTCTCCATTAAAGCGAATGGGGCTGGGAGTCACAGTGCAGCCAGAACTTCAGAAGAATGCGCAGCCACGCCCTTAAATGGAGTGTTTGCGTGTCACAATGCAGCCAGGGTAAAAAACAGACATAGACAGGGTATGGGCCGTTTCACATTTGCGCTGTTTTAACGGAAACGGGCTCCGTTACACATACAGTACAGTTAATTTATTTACAGTGGAAGCGCGACATCATGTGGACACATGCAAGTACTGCATGAAAGACACAGCCCGCATGGTTTCGCGCTTCAACTGTAAATAAATTAACTGTACGGCATATGTGACTGATACAGTTTCCGTCAAAACAGCGCAAGTGTGAAACGGCCCTTAGAGACAGACACAAAGAGACAGACTGACAGGGAAAGACACAAAGAGACAGACATAGGGAAACACAATCAAGAAATAACGTCTGGAACACCATTCTAAGTCTGAACTGGGTGCAAAAACCTAAAAAAATCTACACTATATGGAGAGAAGGTATGCACACCAGTGATATGTAAGGGGAATATATGAAAAGCAGAAACTGCTGTGTGAATACTGACATGAAAAATCCAATAGCTATATGTAAGAATGGAAATACAGTCAGGGCCAGAAATATTTGGACAGTGACACAAGTTTTGTTATTTTAGCTGTTTACAAAAACATGTTCAGAAATACAATTATATATATAATATGGGCTGAAAGTGCACACTCCCAGCTGCAATATGAGAGTTTTCACATCCAAATCGGAGAAAGGGTTTAGGAATCATAGCTCTGTAATGCATAGCCTCCTCTTTCTTTATCGTTCCTATGGGAGACCCAGACATTGGAGTGTATAGCTTCTGCCTCCGGAGGACACACAAAGTACTACACTCAAAAGTGTAGCTCCTCCCTCTGAGCTTATACACCCCCTGGAGAACCACATCTAGCCAGTTTATCGCTTTGTGTTCAGGAGTGTCAGACTTCCGGGATTTCCAGTTCTCTTTTGAATGAGCTTGCCCTCTGTTAACATGGAGTTTGCTGTTCTGTTGCCCTACTTCCTGTCCATCTGTTTAAAAGGCCGCCCCTAAGCTTAGTCCAGTGCCTGAGTATACTGCTTGCTGTGTACTCCTGCTTTGCTGCTCTTGGTTCCTGATTGACATTTTGGATCCTCCTGAAAAACAACCGACACCGACTCTGGACTTCACCCGGTCTCATCAAGCTGTGCCCGGACTCCGTCTGCCGTCTTTGGTCAGCACTTCTGCCCGGTTCCTTCCGGTTCGTAACCACTCTGGACTCTCATCTCGTGCGGACATTTTTGGACTATACCTATTGCCCTTTGTGTCCCGGCTGCTGCGCATTTAGGCCTTCTGGGGTGATTGCCAGACAGTCCCTGTATAGGGGTTCGCTCTTGGTGGTCTGCCTGGGGGAGTCCGGTGCGTGGCCCCGGGAATTCCCTTCGCTCCGATCCTGGAAGGTATTTCCTGTGTTTATTGTACTACTGTGTTTTGTTCCGTTTATGTACATATCGTTGGTTACATATTATAAACATCTCTGCACCAAGAACTCGTCTCTGGTTGTCATTGCCCTAACGCAATCGAAATCCTCCGTACATACAATAGTATTACATTATACTCAGGCCATAAAAGGATTTCGCTGGGGCAATGACTGAGACACGAGTAGATCAGCTTTTTTCCATGATTAACTCATTGCAGCAGGAGATGGAGGCGGTGCAAACTAAGCTTAGAGATGTGGAGGCACAGCTGGGCCATGATCACCAGGTACTGGGTCCGGCTATTCAGGATTTGCGAACCAGAGTGGAGGCTCAGGAAGCCGCCCCCACTACGTCCGTATCAGCTGCCGGTATGCCTAGGTTACCCCCATTTCGTTTCAGTGGTGATCGTAGTCAGTTTCGTGGATTTGTTAACCAGTGTATCCTGTTTTTTGATGTACATGCTGATTATTACCGTTCTGACCGGTCAAAAGTGTTATGTATAATCATGTTGTTAACCTCACGAGCACTGGCTTGGGCTAATCCTATGATAGAGAATCGGGATATCCGTTTAAATCACCTGGATGACTTTCTGACCGCAATGGCGCAAATGTTTGATGATCCGAATCGCCATGCTACCGCTGAATCGGCTCTCCTTTCCTTACGTCAGGGAAAGCGGTCTGTCGTTGAATACGCCACTGAGTTCAAGAGGTTAGTGGTAGACACCGACTGGGGAAACAATGCGTTATTGTCAGTTTTCAGAAAAGGTTTGTCCGGTACCATCAAGGACGAGTTAGCTCGTTCCGAATCTCCAGGGGATTTTGAACTGTTTCTCCAACACTGTGTGCGTATTGATACCCGCTTGACGGAACGTAGACAAGAAAAATGGGCAGCTGTAAACCGGGTAACCAACTTTGCGTTTCCTTCCAGAGAACCCGCTCTCAGGATGCCACGGGAGGCCGAGGATGTTCCTATGCAAGTGGACTCTCTGCAAAAGCGAGAGACCAACGAACGTCGTGAACACCGGCTCCGTGAGCGCTTGTGTTTCTATTGCGGTCAATCGGACCATTTCCTGATTGACTGCCCAAGACGTCCAAATCGCCCAAATAAGGTATTGGCAGCCATGGCAGAGTGTGACAACACGGACGCAGAGTCCGATATCTCTGAGGCAAGTGGACACCTGGATGCGGTATTTCCCTTGACTGTCATGTCAACATCACCTAAGGACTCAGAAGGGAAATACACCCATTGCTCGCTTCCCATTCAGATACGGTGGGAGGGACAGTTAATACCTACATCTGCTATGATAGACTCTGGGGCAGGGGGAAATTTCATGGACTCTTCTTTTGCCAGGAAACACGGTATCCGGACTCAACAAAGATCCTCACCGGTTACCATGGAGACGGTAGACGGATCTCCGTTAGTTTCTGGACCAGTTGATCGGGAAACAGTACCCCTAGAATGTGTGATGAAGCCAGGTCAGCAGGAGACCCTTGTTTTTATGTTGATTTCTTCTCCCCATTTTCCGATTATTTTAGGAATTCCGTGGCTACGGTCTACAAATCCAGTCATCGATTGGGAGACTAAGGAAATATCCTTCCCACCGCAGAGTGGTCTGACCATTAGTCCAACTGTACCGGTTCCAGTAACACCGAATGCGGAGGGCACTGTACAGGTACCTGTTCTACCCCCGGTTTATCATGACTTTGCTGATATATGCGACAAAAGAAAAGCAGATCGGCTTCCCCCGCATAGACCGTATGATTGTCCCATAGACTTACTCCCAGGGGCGGAGATCCCGTTTGGTCATGTCTACCCGTTGGCGGCACCTGAGTTACAAGCACTAAAAGATTACATCGATGAAAGCCTAGCCAAGGGATTTATTCGCCCTTCTACCTCACCAGCAGGGGCACCCATCTTTTTCGTGAAAAAGAAAGAGGGGACTCTGAGACCTTGTATTGACTACCGGGAACTAAATAAGATAACCATCTGGAACCGGTATCCGTTACCGTTGATTCCTGAGCTATTGGAGAGAGTCCAACAGGCAAAGATATTTACTAAATTGGATCTCCGTGGGGCATATAATCTACTCCGCATACGTCCCGGAGACGAGTGGAAGACAGCGTTCAGATGTCGGTATGGACATTATGAGTATCTAGTGATGCCTTTTGGACTTTGTAACGCTCCTGCGGCTTTCCAACACCTAGTTAACGATATTTTTAGGGATATAATGGACCAATTCATGGTGATTTACCTGGATGATATCTTGATCTTTTCTGATTCCCTGCAGGAACACCAGGAGCACGTCAAGACAGTACTTACCCATCTGAGGGATAACCACCTGTATATTAAACTGGAGAAGTGCGAATTCCATTGCTCACAAATACAATTTTTAGGATATGTCATCTCTCCTCAGGGACTGAACATGGAGTCTGGCAAGATACAAGCAATTCTAGACTGGCCGGAACCGGGAAACATCAAGGAGGTACAACGCTTTGTCGGTTTTGCCAACTTTTACAGACGCTTTATCCGTAACTTTTCAGAGATCATCCGTCCTATCACTCTGTTAACCAAGAAAGGACAGAAGTTTGTGTGGTCCGCCCAGGCCCAGGAAGCTTTCAATCGTCTCAAGGTTTGTTTTACCTCAGCGCCAATACTAATACACCCGAATCCCGCACTCCCCTTTATTGTGGAAGTCGACGCTTCCGATTATGCATTAGGGGCTATCCTTTCCCAAAGGACTGGGGACAAGAGTCTCTTGCATCCGTGTGCTTTCTTTTCTCGCCGGTTGTCCCCTGCAGAAAAGAACTATGACATTGTGGACAAGGAATTGTTGGCGATTATTTCAGCTTTTAAGGAATGGAGACACCACTTACAGGGAGCTGCGCAGCAAGTGATAGTACTCACAGATCATCGTAACCTGGAATTTCTTAAGTCTGCCAGGTGCCTGTCTCCACGGCAAGCCCGTTGGAGCTTATTCCTTAACCAGTTCAATTTTATCGTTACATACCGTCCAGGTTCACGTAATGGGAAAGCCGATGCCTTGTCCCGAATCCACGCCATGGACTCCGTGCCTGGAACCCCGTCTCAGACCGTGTTATCAGATGCCAATTTCGTTGGAGTAATCCAGGACTTGTGGAAGGACATCAAGCTGGCCTATGATGGTGACGTATTTCTTGCTGCCCCCCCGAATGATGTGACTCTTGTTCTTCGGAATGGGGTGTGGTTGAGAGAGCGACGTATTTATGTCCCGGAGGCCGTAAGACTTCGGGTTCTCAAGTTGGTCCATGACTCCGTGTTGGCTGGTCATAGGGGGGTACAGAAGACGCAGGAATTTCTGAGTCGTTTTTTCTGGTGGCCTACCTGTTTAAAGGATGTAAAAGACTATGTCCACTCATGTGTGGTTTGTGCCCGGTGCAAGGTCCCTCGTGTGGCTCCTACGGGACTCCTTCAACCGTTACCCGTTCCATCTCGCCCTTGGGGATCCATCTCAATGGATTTTATTGTGGAGTTGCCAGTCTCAGGCGGTCACAATACCATTTTAGTGGTGGTGGATCGGTTGACAAAAGCTGCTCACTTTATTCCGTGTACCGGTCTTCCCTCAGCCGCAGAGACAGTGGATTTGGTTATCCAGAATATATTCCGATTGCATGGGGTACCAGATGAGATCATCTCTGACCGGGGCGTGCAGTTCACGTCTAAGTTCTGGAAGGGGTTTTGTTCGGCACTCCAGATTGATGTCTGTTTGTCTTCTGCATACCATCCTCAGACAAATGGGCAAACCGAACGGACTAATCAAACCCTGGAACAGTACCTCCGATGTTATGTCAGCCATCTGCAGGACGATTGGTTGAAGATGCTTCCTTTGGCGGAGTTCTCGTATAACAACACTCAGAGCAGCTCCACTAAGGTAACGCCCTTTTTCGCTAACTTGGGTTACCATCCGAATGTTTTGCCTAGGTCACCGGTTGCGGTTTCGGTGCCAGCGGTGGAGGACAGATTGACGGAGCTACGACAGAATCTGGAGGTTTTAAAGGACACTGTGGCTTCGGCTCAGGAGCGTTACAAGAAGTCGGCAGACACTCACCGGAAACAGGCACCAATGTATAAGGTAGGGGACTCGGTGTGGTTATCCACCAAAAACCTGAGATTGGGTGTTCCTTCGCAGAAGCTGGGACAGAAATTCATCGGTCCGTTTAAGATCACCGGGATCGTGAGCCCTGTGGCCTGTCGGCTGAGGTTGCCGCACCATTTAAAGGTACACCCGGTCTTTCATGTTTCTCTACTCAAACCCGTTTCCCCTAATACGTTTCATGGTCGTATCGTGCCTCCTCCTCCGCCTGTGATGGTTGACGGCGAGGAGCAGTTCGTGGTTGAGGACATTATTGACTCCCGGCTCCATCGGCATCGGCTTCAGTATCTGGTACGTTGGCAGGGGTACTCCCCCGAGGACGATTCCTGGGAACCTGTGGGTAACATTCGGGCGCCCCGGAAGGTTGCTCAGTTTCATCGGCGGTACCCGGACAAGCCAGGCCCTGATCCGTCCTGAGGCCGTTTCTGGGGGGGGGGAGTACTGTCAGACTTCCGGGATTTCCAGTTCTCTTTTGAATGAGCTTGCCCTCTGTTAACATGGAGTTTGCTGTTCTGTTGCCCTACTTCCTGTCCATCTGTTTAAAAGGCCGCCCCTAAGCTTAGTCCAGTGCCTGAGTACTGCATGCTGTGTACTCCTGCTTTGCTGCTCTTGGTTCCTGATTGACATTTTGGATCCTCCTGAAAAACAACCGACACCGACTCTGGACTTCACCCGGTCTCATCAAGCTGTGCCCGGACTCCGTCTGCCGTCTTTGGTCAGCACTTCTGCCCGGTTCCTTCCGGTTCGTAACCACTCTGGACTCTCATCTCGTGCGGACATTTTTGGACTATACCTATTGCCCTTTGTGTCCCGGCTGCTGCGCATTTAGGCCTTCTGGGGTGATTCCCAGACAGTCCCTGTATAGGGGTTCGCTCTTGGTGGTCTCCCTGGGGGAGTCCGGTGCGTGGCCCCGGGAATTCCCTTCGCTCCGATCCTGGAAGGTATTTCCTGTGTTTATTGTACTACTGTGTTTTGTTCCGTTTATGTACATATCGTTGGTTACATATTATAAACATCTCTGCACCAAGAACTCGTCTCTGGTTGTCATTGCCCTAACGCAATCGAAATCCTCCGTACATACAATAGTATTACAAGGAGGCATACATCCACACATGCATTCTCATCTGATTTTTGATTTTTGGAAAGAGTTTGAAGAAAAGCGGGTCCAAGTCTGGACCCCCGGCATGTCCCTTCTCACCCCACTGTGTCGGCGGTGCTGTTAAGGTTCATTTTAAGGCTGGAGCCTTACATGCCATGCTCCTTCACCATCCCTCCTGGGTTCTGGCTTGAAGTGGGAGCCAGCACGGTTCTCCATGCTTGGCAGGAGACCGGTCTCCATCCGCAGCCCTTCAGGATCCTGCTGGACCGGAGCACTCATCCCCAGGGACTTGGAACCCTGCGTCTCAGCAAGCTTAGTACCTGAGACGTTTATATATTGGGGGTCCCTGTACTTTATTGTTGTGGGAGAGTGTGCTGAGTGTGTTTTATGACATTTCCGGCGGGTTCTCTGGCTGTCGTCTGAGAACCGCGCCGATGGTGCCTGCGCGCCGGCCGCACCGCTCAAATTTAGGCCCCGGCTTCGCCGGAGGCCTAGTTTCGGTTTCACTGCCCTCGCATGTCATTCATGCAGAGGGACAGCGCGGCTCCGCCCAGCGGCCGTTCTGCACAGGGGAGGGACACTCCTCACTGAGTACATGTCTCCTCCCCTGTAAGTCTCTATGGCCCTCCAGATCCCGCTCCCAGAGTAAGTCCCGCCCCCTCTCTTCGCTCCGGCGGCCATTTTCTCAGCATTTTCCCTGCGATCAGCACTGGTCTGCAGCATCCCTGCTGAGGTGCTTGGGGGTCCGGTCTTCGGGATCTGGAGGGCACACAACACCGCTCCAGCGGTCTGGTAAGCCACAACCTCTGGTTGTGGACCTCTGTATATACTTTCTTGGGGTCATTCTGGCAGAGCCCCCACTCCAGCAGCATGTCTCACAGGAGGAGCAAGGCTCCAAAGCTGTATTCAGTATGCGCTGCATGTAAGCTCCTACTGCCTGAACCTAGCACCTATCCACATTGTGATGCTTGCTCTAACCTGATGATGCCTCAGCCTGGAATCGCACCCCCAGTGGTCTCTCAGGCTGCTCCGGCTCCTGTGGCTGAACCCCCGGCTTGGGTAGAATCCTTTTCTAGGTCTATCTCCCAGTCTTTTGCCGACTCCATGGGACTTCTGTCCAGGACTTTGCTGAACATGCATCAGCCCCCTTCACACGGTGCCTCTGCTGCTAGGGCTCTCTCAGGACCGGAGCTCACAGAGGATTCATCATCTGGTCCCAGACCCCGTCCTCCTAAGAGGAGACGCAGGGCTCCCTCTCCTTCCTCGTCCCGCGGCTCTGTTTCAGAAGCTGACTCACAGGACGAGGAGGATGCCTTTACAGGGGGCTCGGAGGCTAACTCCATGTGCCCCATTGATCTGTCCGAAAGTGACTCAGATGTTAGTGATTTGATTGCGTCCATTAATTCTCTACTGGATCTCAATCCGCCAGTATCAGAGGAACAACCCTCTCTGGCAGAAAAGCACCAGTTTACCTCGCCTAAGAGGACAAAGAGTGTGTTCTTTAACCACTCCAGTTTTCAGGCCGCTGTGACCAAGCCTAGAGCCTGTCCTGACAAACGCTTCCCAAAGCGTGGTTCTGATGACCGTTTTCCCTTTCCACCTGAGGTGGTCAAGGAGTGGGCTCATTCACCAAAGGTGGACCCCCCGGTGTCTAGACTCTCAGCCCGGACCGTTGTATCAGTGGCTGATGGCACCTCTCTTAAGGATTCCACTGACCGCCAGGTTGACATTCTGGCCAAATCTGTATATGAGGCGGCAGGGGCCTCGTTCTCCCCGACTTTTGCAGCAGTGTGGGCTCTCAAAGCCATCTCTGCTTCTCTGGAGGAGATGCATTCCCTCGCCAGGGAATCTATGCCCGAAATGGTTACCTTAACTTCCCAAGCTTCAGCTTTTTCATCCTATGCCATGTCTGCCATGCTGGAGGCTTCTCACCGCACTGCGGTGGCTTTGGCTAATTCCCTCACTATCCGCAGGATCTTGTGGCTTCGAGAGTGGAAGGCAGATGCTTCTTCAAAGAAGTACCTTGCTGGACTCTCTTTTGCTGGGTCCCGGCTGTTCGGTGAACAGCTGGATGAAATTATTAAGGAAGCTACTGGCGGGAAGAGTACTTCCATGCCACAAACCAAAACCAGGAAACCTGTCCAAGGTAGGAATCAGTCGAGGTTTCGTTCCTTTCGTTCCTCCAACTGGTCGTCCTCTAAGCCCTCGGCCTCGTCCACTAACTCAGCCAAGGACCAAAAATCCAACTGGCGCACAAAAGCGCGTCCACAGAAGACCGCAGGAGCTGCTGCCACTAAGGCAGCCTCCTCTTGACTATCTGTCCACGCCAGCAACGTCCTTAGTCAGTGGCAGGCTCTCCCACTTTGGCGACGTGTGGTTTCAACACGTCTCCGATCAGTGGGTGCGGGATATCATCTCCCACGGCTACAGGATAGAATTCTCTTCCAGCCCGTCAAACAGATTTTTTTCTGTCAACTCCCCCCTGCTCCAAGGCCGCCGCCTTCTCTCAGGCCGTGGCATCCTTGCAGGCCAACGGAGTAATTGTACCGGTTCCCGCCCGGGAACGGTTCAGAAGTTTCTACTCAAATCTCTTCCTAGTCCCCAAAAAGGACGGTTCCTTCCGGCCCATCCTGGATCTCAAGCTTCTCAACAAGCATGTTCAGGTGCGGCATTTTCGCATGGAGTCTCTGCGGTCAGTCATTGCCTCAATGACCCAAGGGGATTTCCTGGCATCCATCAACATCAGACATGCCTATCTGAATGTGCCAATTGCAGTTTCACACCAGCGTTGGCTACATTTTGCAATCGGAGAGGAACATTTCCAATTCGTGGCTCTCCCCTTCGGGTTAGCCACAGCCCCTCGGGTATTCACCAAGGTCATGGCAGCAGTGGTTGCGGTTCTGCACCTACAGGGGTTGGCAGTGATTCCTTACCTGGATGACCTTCTAGTCAAGGCTTCATCCAGCGCAGACTGTCAGCGGAGTGTCTCGCTCACTCTCGCCACTCTAGCCCAATTCGGGTGGCTTGTCAATCTGCCCAAATCCACTCTGACTCCGACCCAGAGGCTCACGTACCTAGGGATGCAGTTCGAGACTCTGCCGGCACTTGTGAAGTTGCCCTTAATCAAACAGCAGTCCCTCCAACTGGCGGTGCGCTCTCTGCTGAGGTCCCACCGTTATTCCATCAGGCTCCTGATGCAGGTGCTGGGTCAGATGGTGGCGTCAATGGAGGCTGTTCCCTTTGCCCAGTTCCATCTGTGTCCACTGCAGCTGGACATTCTCCACTGTTGGGACAAGCGGCCTTCCTCCTTGCACAGGTTAGTGGCTCTGTCGCCACATATCAGGAGCTCTCTTCAGTGGTGGCTTCGGCCCCTCTCTCTGTCTCAGGGGCGCTCCTTCCTGGCCCCGTCCTGGGTGATCCTCACCACGGATGCCAGTCTATCCGGCTGGGGAGCGGTATGTCTCCACCACCGAGCGCAGGGCACTTGGACTCCGTCCGAGTCAGCCCTCTCGATCAATGTGCTGGAAACCAGAGCCGTGCTTCTGGCTCTCCTAGCTTTTCACCACCTATTGGCGGGCAAGCACATCCGAGTCCAGTCACACAACGCGACAGCGGTTGCCTACATCAATCACCAAGGCAGGACACGCAGCCGCCTGGCAATGTTGGAGGTACAACGCATCCTTCAATGGGCGGAGGACTCAAAGTCCACCATATCCGTAGTCCACATCCCAGGCGTGGAAAACTGGGAGGCAGATTATCTCAGCCGTCAAACCGTGGACAGTGGCGAGTGGTCCCTGCATCCGGCAGTGTTTCAGTCAATCTGCCGCAAGTGGGGCACTCCGGACGTGGACCTAATGGCATCCTGTCACAACAACAAGGTTCCGGTTTACGTGGCTCGCTCCCACGATCCTCAGGCATTCGCCGCGGACGCTCTGGTTCAAGACTGGTCCCAGTTTCGTCTGTCCTACGTGTTTTCCCCTCTAGCTCTCTTGCCCAGAGTTCTGCGCAAGATCAGAATGGAGGGCCGTCGAGTCATCCTCATTGCTCCAGACTGGCCCAGGCGAGCCTGGTACCCAGACCGGCTCCATCTGTCCGTAGAGGTGCCGTGGCATCTTCCGGACCGTCCAGACCTTCTCTCACAAGGTCCGTTTTTCCGCCAGAATTCTGCGGCTCTCAGATTGACGGCGTGGCTCTTGAGTCCTGGATCTTGATGGCTTCTGGTATCCCCCCTGAGGTCATCTCCACTATGACTCGGGACCGTAAGTCTTCCTCTGCCAAGATCTATCACAGGACTTGGAAAATTTTCCTCTCCTGGTGTCGCTCTTCCGGCCATCCTCCTTGGCCTTTTTCCTTGCCGACCCTTCTGTCCTTTCTACAGTCCGGTCTGCAGCTGGGACTGTCCCTCAACTCTCTCAAGGGACAAGTCTCGGCTCTGTCAGTGCTGTTCCAGCGGCGTATCGCCCGGCTGGCTCAGGTCCGCACCTTCTTGCAGGGCGCGTCTCACATCATTCCGCCTTACCGGCGGCCCTTGGATCCCTGGGACCTCAATTTGGTTCTCACGGTTTTGCAGAAACCCCCCTTTGAGCCTCTTAGGGAGGTTTCTTTGTTTCGTCTTTCACAGAAAGTGGTCTTTCTAGTGGCCATAACTTCCCTCAGGAGAGTCTCTGATTTGGCTGCGCTCTCTTCGGAGTCACCTTTTTTGGTTTTTCATCAAGACAAGGTGGTTCTCCGTCCGACTCCGGACTTTCTTCCTAAGGTGGTCTCTCCTTTCCACCTTAACCAGGACATTACCCTACCGTCCTTTTGTCCGGCTCCTGTTCATCGCTTTGAAAAAGCATTGCATAGTCTGGATCTGGTGCGTGCTCTCCGGATCTATGTGTCTCGCACCGCTGCTCTTAGGCGGTGCACCTCTCTTTTTGTGCTAACCACAGGTCGGCGTAAGGGCCTCTCTGCTTCTAAGCCGACCTTAGCCCGTTGGATTAGGTCGACCATTTCGGATGCCTACCAGTGTTCTCAGGTGCCTCCCCCGCCGGGGATCAAGGCACACTCGACCAGAGCTGTTGGTGCCTTTTGGGCTTTCAGGCACCAGGCTACGGCTTAGCAAGTCTGTCAGGCTGCCACTTGGACTAGCCTGCATACCTTTTCAAAGCACTACCAAGTGCATGCTCATGCTTCGGCAGATGCGAGCTTGGGCAGACGCATCCTTCAGGCGGCTGTCGCCCATTTGTGAAGTTAGGCTCCGCCTACTTCTTAGTTTTTCTGTTTATTCCCACCCATGGACTGCTTTGAGACGTCCCATTGTCTGGGTCTCCCATAGAAACGATAAAGAAAAAGTGAATTTTGTTTACTTACCGTAAATTCTTTTTCTTATAGTTCTGTATTGGGAGACCCAGCACCCTCCCTGTTGCCTGTTGGCAATTTCTTGTTCCGCGTGTTATCACCGGCTGTTGTCGTGGACAGAGTCTCCGGTTGTTCCGGTTCTTGCTCTGTTTTTACTTGTGGGTGGCTATTCTCCTTCAGCTTTTGCACTAAACTGGCTAGATTTGGTTCTCCAGGGGGTGTATAAGCTCAGAGGGAGGAGCTGCACTTTTGAGTGTAGTACTTTGTGTGTCCTCCGGAGGCAGAAGCTATACACCCCATTGTCTGGGTCTCCCAATACGGAACTATAAGAAAAAGAATTTACGGTAAGTAAACAAAATTCTCTTTTTTTCAAGGGACCAAAAGTAATTGGACAAGGGACTCTAAGGGCTGCAATTAACTCTGAAGGCGTCTCCCTCGTTAACCTGTAATCAATGAAGTAGTTAAAAGGTCTGGGGTTGATTACAGGTGTGTGGTTTTGCATTTGGAAGCTGTTGCTGTGACCAGACAACATGCGGTCTAAGGAACTCTCAATTGAGGTGAAGCAGAACATCCTGAGGCTGAAAAAAAAGAAAAAATCCATCAGAGAGATAGCAGACATGCTTGGAGTAGCAAAATCAACAGTCGGGTACATTCTGAGAAAAAAGGAATTGACTGGTGAGCTTGGGAACTCAAAAAGGCCTGGGCGTCCACGGATGACAACAGTGGTGGATGATCGCCACATACTTTCTTTGGTGAAGAAGAACCCATTCACAACATCAACTGAAGTCCAGAACACTCTCAGTGAAGTAGGTGTATCTGTCTCTAAGTCAACAGTAAAGAGAAGACTCCATGAAAGTAAATACAAAGGGTTCACATCTAGATGAAAACCATTAATCAATTCCAAAAATAGACAGGCCAGAGTTAAATTTGCTGCAAAACACCTCATGAAGCCAGCTCAGTTCTGGAAAAGTATTCTATGGACAGATGAGACAAAGATCAACCTGTACCAGAATGATGGGAAGAAAAAAGTTTGGAGAAGAAAGGGAACAGCACATGATCCAAGGCACGCCACATCCTCTGTAAAACATGGTGGAGGCAACGTGATGGCATGGGCATGCATGGCTTTCCATGGCACTGGGTCACTTGTGTTTATTGATGACATAACAGCAGACAAGAGTAGCCGGATGAATTCTGAAGTGTACCGGGATATACTTTCAGCCCAGATTCAGCCAAATGCCGCAAAGACGGAAAGACCCACAAACAAGCAAGACCTGAAGGCTGCGGCTGTAAAGGCCTGGCAAAGCATTAAGAAGGAGGAAACCCAGCGTTTGGTGATGTCCATGGGTTCCAGACTTAAGGCAGTGATTGCCTCCAAAGGATTAGCAACAAAATATTGAAAATAAAAATATTTTGTTTGGGTTTGGTTTATTTGTCCAATTACTTTTGACCTCCTAAAATGTGGAGTGTTTGTAAAGAAATGTGTACAATTCCTACAATTTCTATCAGATATTTTTGTTCAAACCTTCAAATTAAACGTTACAATCTGCACTTGAATTCTGTTGTAGAGGTTTCATTTCAAATCCAATGTGGTGGCATGCAGAGCCCAACTCGCGAAAATTGTGTCACTGTCCAAATATTTCTGGACCTAACTGTATGAAAAAATGGAATCTGCATTACTGTCATGAGCATATGAATAAAGAGAAATTTAGCTATTGAATTGAACACTACGCCAAAGTATTTCTCTACGTTGGGGTCCCTAGCTTGTGTGTGTCCTCTCATACAGTTAAAAAAACTTAACGTTTATGGGTGTTTGGCGTAGTGTTGGGGCTCTGTTGCATTGATCAATTCAATAGCTAAATTTCTCTTTATTCATATGTTCATGGCAGTAATGCAGATTCCATTTTTTATATTTTCATTCTTACATATAGCTATTGGATTTTTCATGTCAGTATCACACAGCAGTTTCTGCTTTTCATATATTCCCCTTAAATAGTCACTGGTGTGCATACCTTCTCTCCATACAGGGAATCAGACAGACAGGGAAAGAGACAGACAGGGTAAGAGACAGACAAAGACAGGTAAAGAGACAGACAAAGAGACAGACACAGGGAAAGAGACAAAGGGAAAGAGGAAAAGAGACAGACAGGGAAAGAGACAGATAGATAGACAGGGAAAGAGACAGAGATAGAGAGACAGAGAGATATATACAGAGGGGGAGACAGACATTATAATTACATTTATATCTATTTGTTTTGTGTTTTATGTGTGCAGAATACATTTTTGTTAATACATTCTATTTTGTTAACAGCAGTTATTAACCCGGGCGAAGCCGGGTAGTACAGCTAGTTACAAATGAACACAATTAGATGAAGCTAAGAACGAGGTATATCTGCTTCTTTAGGTGAAGGCTGGTATCCATAAAAGCTGCCACAACAATTGAAATAAGTGTATGATGTACAAGAATGAAAAGCCAAAACCATAAGAGAACATCTAAAAATGACAATTAAAAACAATAAGAACTCACAAACCTAAAACACTTATAAAAAAGACATGAAACTGTTATTCTCATTGAGGCCAGATGGATGAATGGTAGTTAAAGTCCATATCCATAAGCGTACACTAACAGAACCTCCCCTAAGATCAACATTTAAGATGTCGTTACCTCTAAGCATAAAATTCCTAGCATCTGAGTCATGGCACACTTTAAAATGTCTAGGAAGTGTTTTAAGGGTTGATGTGTCCTCCGCGGCAGATGCCGCCGCATAACCCAAAACATGTTCTCTGGCCCTTACTTTTAATTATTGGGTGGTTAACCCCACATAAAATTTGCCACAAGTACAAGTAGCATAATATATTACTGCACAACTTGTGCAAGTAATATGTTTTTTGATGGAAAAAGTCCTTTTACCTGAGGAGTAAAAACGGAGTCAGAGCGCAATATGTTTGTGCAAGCAACGCATCTGCCGCATGCGACACACCCACCTGGAATAGGTTGCACCAAGTGTCCAAACAAAGTCCGACCCAAAGGGGCTTGTTATTGACTATGTACCAGGTGGTTGTATAAATTTTTAGACCTCTTGATGCCAATAGATGGCCTAGCTGGAAGAATCTTACGCAAGATAGGATCGGCACGGAGGATTGGCCAGTATCTCTGTAACCACTCCCTCATTATGGAAAATTCAGAATGATATTGTGTTACAAATCAAACTTGTTCCTCACATTTTGATTTTATCTTAGGGTGTAGCAATTGGTCCCATGTGGCATGCCTAGCCCAATGAATGGCATGCTTAATTGACCAATTGCTGTACCCTCGCTCTTTAAATCAAGCCATCAGATCCTTAGCCTGGATCTCAAAATCCTCATTAGTGGAGCAGACTCTGTGGATTCTTAAATACTGTTCCACAGGGGCAGCCCTGATCATAATGTCCGGGTGTGAGGAGGAGGCATGTAATAAGTTATTGACAGCTGTGGGTTTTCGAAACAAATCTGTTTGCAAAAATCCAATTTGTTTCCCCTTTTTCTGTCTTGTTTAGCCTAAAAATAACAACCTGAAGCTGCCCAGAATTCTTGCATTCATTAGATGCAACAATCCCAGCTCATCCAGATTGCCCCTGGTGTGATCGGAGTATTATCAGGGGTTAATGACAGCTCACAGCTGCCACTAAGCTCTAGATTAGTAATGAGAGGCATCTATGAGACCCTCCCATTACAAATCTGTAAAAGAAAAGAAATAAACACAAACATCAACAAATCCTTGTTATCAGCCTCACCAAAACATGGCTGACATCCTCCAACACTGCCTCCTCTGCTGCACTGTGCTACAGTGGCCTTCACTTCACCCACAATCCTCGCCCTGGAAATCAACATGGTGGAGGAGTGGGTATCCTTTCTAATAACTGCAGCTTTTACCCAAACCCACCTCTACCCTCCCTTGTCCTGCCCTCTTTTGAAGTGCACTCTGTCTGCATCTATTCTCCCTCCAACCTCCAAGTGGCTGTCATATACAGACCCCCGGGCCCTACCACTGCCTTCATCGACCAGTTCTCTGCCTGGCTTCTATACTTTCTCTCTGATGACATTCCCACTATCATCATGGTTGACGTCACCATCCCCACCGACACCCGCCAGTCGGCAACCTCCACATTCCTGCCCCTCGCTTCATCTTTTGGTCTAACTCAGTGGTCCACCTCTGCCACCCATAACGATGGACACACACTAGAACTTATCTTCACCTGTCTCTGCAGTCTATCTTACCTCACAACCTCCCCTCTCCCCCTATCTGACCACCACCTACTGACCTTTTCAGCCCTGTCCTCACCTGCCCCACCTGTCCAGCACCTAGCACACCCCTGCAGAAACCTTGCACACCTCAACATATACACCCTTTCTGACTTTATCCTACCTCTGTCCTCCATATCTTCACTCCATGACACAGACACTGCCACCATTTTCTACAACACAACTCAAATCAGCTATTGATTCAGTCTCTCCCCTTGTGCATGGCAGTGAGACAAATCAATAGATAACCCTGGCACAACAGCCTCTCTAAAAAACTTCGGCAACTGTCTAGAGCTGCTGAGCGGCGGTGGAAGAAAACGCACTCCCAGGAAGATTTCACCACATTCATAAATGCAATTCACACATTTCGTTCGGCCCTCACCTCTACTAAACAGGGTTACTTCAGAACCCTCATATCCTCTTAGCACACAACCCCAAACAGCTATTCAATACTTTTACCTCCCTCCTTCGCCCACTACTGCCCCCTCCAACCTCCCTCATCTCCGCAGAAGACTTTCCCCCATATTTAAATAAAAAATATTGACTAAACCAGGCAAGTCTTTTCTGCTCAACAAATACAACCCCATCATATAACAGACCACTGCCCCTCCCCCGTAAACGTCCTCTCCACCATCACCGAAGGAGAGCTTGCACATCTTCTCTCAAAAGCGCATCTCACCACCTGCGCACTTGACCCCATCAAATCCCACGTCCTCCCCAACCTGACCCCTATCCTTATTCCAGCCTTAACCCATCTTTTCAATCTATCTTTAATGACTGATACCTTCCCTTCTGCCTTTAAACACGCAACAGTCACACCCATCCTAAAGAAACCTTCCCTCGATCCAACATCTACTACCAGCTATCGCCCCATATCACTACTCCCGTTTGCCTCAAAACTCCTCGAACAGCATGTCCATGCTGAACTTTCCTCCCACCTCTTATCTAACTATCTCTTTGACAACCTACAGTCCGGCTTCTGTCCACATCATTCTACTGAAACTGCCCTGACTAAAATCACAAATGACTTACTGCCAAAGCTAACAATCACTTCTCTATACTCCTACTTCTAGACCTGTCCTCATCCTTTGACACAGTCGACCACTCCCTCCTACTACAGATCCTCTCTTCCCTTGGTGTGAGAGACCTCACCCTCTCTTGGATCTCTTCATACCTTTCCAACCACACTTTTAGTGTCTCCCACTCCCACACAACCTCTTCATCCCGCCCTCTCTCTGTTGGCGTCCCTCAAGACTCTGTCCTGGGATCCTTACTTTTTTCCATCTATACATTTGGCCTGGGACAACACATAAAGCCCCATAGCTTCCAGTACCACCTATACACTGTCGACACTCAGATCTACCTCTCTGGCCCAGATGACACATTTCTGCTGTCCAGAATCCTGGAGTATCTATCGGCTATATTTTCCTCCTTCTCCTCTCGCTTCCTAAAGCGCAATATGGCCAAAACTGAACTAATCATCTTTCCTCCAACTCACCTACACGCTCTACCTGATCTATCTATTACAATAAATAACATCACACTCTTCCCAGTACCCAAAGTTCGGTGCCTCGGAGTGACCTTTGACTCTGCCTTGTCCTTCATACCACACATCCAATCCCTCACCACCTCCTGTCATCTTCAACTCAAAAATATTTCCAGAATCCGTCCTTTCCTCAATTCTCAATCAACAAAAATGCTAGTGCATGCCCTCATAATTTCCCGCCTCGATTACTGCAACATCCTCCTCTGTGGCCTCCCTGCTAACACGTTCGCCCCTCTCCAGTCCATCCTTAATGCTGCAGCCCGACTGATCCACCTCTTTCCTTAATACCACACCGCTTCTCTCTGCAAATCCCTCCATTGGCTCCCAATCTTCCACCGTATCCAATTCAAACTACTAACACTGACCTACAAAGCCATCCACAATCTGTCTCCTCCGTATATCTCTGAACTAATCTATCGCTACACTCCAAAACGTAATCTCCGGTGCTCCCAAGATCTCATTCTCTCCTGCTCTCTCATTCGCTCCTCAGGCAACCACCTCCAAGACTTCTCCCAAGCATCCCCTGTCTTCTGGAATTCACTGCCTCAACACGTCAGACTATCTACTACACTTGCAAGCTTCAAACAGAACTTGAAAACTCAACTGTTCAGAAATGCCTATAATCTTCAATGACCTCACTGCTTCACCACTACCACAGCTGCTGCCTCACCACCGTGCAGAGCTGCCGCCTCACCACTGTACGGAGCTGCCGCCTTACCACTGTGCGCAGCTGCCGCCTCAACACCATGCGGAGCTGCCGCCTTACCACTGTGCGGAGCTGCCGTCCAACCTATACCCCACCTACTGTCTCTTCCCCAAAATCTTATAGAATGTAAGCCCGCAAGGGCAGGGTCCTCTTTCCTCTGTACTAGTCTGTCTATTGTAACTTGTATATGTATTCTGTATGTAACCCCCTTCTCATGTACAGCACCATGGAATTAATGGTGCTCTATAAATAAATATTAATAATAAATAATAATAATAATAATAATCCTTTATTGAAAATAAAATACAAAAAACCCAACCCTCTTTCTCCAATTTATTAACCCCAAACTCCCAGTCCTGACATAGTCCACATATGGTCCCACAATGATTCTAGCTCTGCTACATACTGATGTCACAGCGTTCAGGCACAGAACATGCCCACATGCTGTGCCTTCAGGCAGAGACTGACTGTGAACAGTGACATCCCTCAGTTTCTCTGCGGTCACAGCTGGAGGTTGCCACAGGAGCACACCTGTGACCGCAGGTAAACTGATGTCAGGTGACCTCATTGAGCTCAGTGACCTTACCTCAGGTAAGGTACACAGTAAACAGATCTCCTGCCTGAAAAGTATTTTTTTTTTTTTGCCAAGAGATGGAGATTTGGTACTGAAATTTATACACCATATTCCTGCATCAAATCGTCATCTTCTGGCAAAAACAAAAAATCAAAACATGATGCAGTTTTTATGCGGTAGTGATGCAATTTTTTTTGCAAGGAGATGCCGATTTGGTGCAAGAATATGGTGTATAAATTTCAGCACCAAATCTGCATCTCTTTGCAAAAAAACCCTCATAAAACCGGTTTTGACGCCGCTCCTGCCAGGAGATGCAAATTTGGTACGGAAATATCTGCACCAGAATTCCGCATCAAATGTGCATCTCCTGGCAGTAAACCACACCAAAATGGCATTAAAAATGTTTTTGTGCATTTTTTTCCCCAAGAGATGCAGATTTGATACTGAACTATTTTGTGCAGGAATATGGTGTATAGAGTGCAACATTAAATCTGCATCTCTTGGCAAAAAAACCTTGGTTTTCTGCCAGGAGATGCAGGTCTATGAACTTAGTTCACTTAAGGTGACGTCACTGACTTCAATGAGGTCACAGGTGGGCTACTGTGGGAACTTCCAGCTGTGACTGCACATAAACTGAGTGATGTCAGCGCTCACAGCTGAGGCGCAGTCAGTCTCTGCCTGAAGCCACTGCGTGTGTACATGTTCTGTGCCCGTGCACTATGACTTCAGTATGTATGTGACAGAGTCAGGATCGTTGTGGGACCTAGTGTGTATTATGTCGGAACTAGGTGTTTGGGATTAATGAAGGGGTAAAAGTGGGTGGTATTTTTTGTATTTTAATTGAAATAAAGAACTTTTTGCTG
Source organism: Anomaloglossus baeobatrachus (assembly GCF_048569485.1). NCBI lineage: Eukaryota > Metazoa > Chordata > Amphibia > Anura > Aromobatidae > Anomaloglossus > Anomaloglossus baeobatrachus. The sequence continues at coordinate 93,784,389 of NC_134356.1, read as the reverse complement.
TTTGTGTTTTTTTCTTTTCATTTACAGATTAGTAATGGTGGGGTCTCATAGACACCCCACCTTACTAATCTAGAGCATAATGGCAGCTGCGAGTGGATATTAACCCCTTATATTACCCCGGTTGCCACTGCACCAAGGCAATTGGGATGAGCCGGGTAAAGTGCCAGGATTGTCGCATCTAATGGATGTGACAGTTCAGGGCAGATGCAGGCTGCAATTTCTAGGCTGGGAATACCAGCCCTCAGCTGTCAGCTTTATCAAGGCTAGGTATCAAAATTGGGGGCACCGCACTCCGGTTTTTAAATTATTTAATTTTTTGAAAAAGCCACATGGGGTCCTCTTATTTTGATACACAGCCAAGATTAGCACATGGCTGGGGGGCTGCAGCCTGTGATCGTATGCTTTATCTGTGCTGAGCATCACAATATGTAAGGACCCTATGCCAATTTTTTTTATTTATTTATTTTCGTACGACTATAATTGCGCACACAGTATGTGTGATTCCAAGCAGTGTGTGTGGGAAACAGTGAATATATATGAGGGTAGTGAATATATATGAGGGTAGTGAATATTACAGCCCCGTAGGAGACTGGGAAAGCATAACCTGCTTGTTTTATTCCTATTTTCTTTCTTTTTCCTTTATTTTTTTTAATTTGCCCAGATGGCCAGATCCAGATAGTTAGCCGGAGTTCCCTAAGAACTCCAGGCCCATGGTTGGTGCATGGATACTTCGTATCCCACTTCGATCTGGACTTTTACAGTCCGGGTTCACCCATCACTACCCCTGATTAAAAATATCTGCCTTATGCTGTGCTCTTGAATAAATAATTGCCCCTTATTGTGCTCCCTGCACAAAATATGATCCAAACACAGTCCCTCCTATGGTACATGCCCTGCACGCTGCCCTCTCCTTTCCATACTGGGACCCATCTTCATATTGTTCTCTCACACTGTGTCCCCACTATGCTTTTAAGTCTCTATCTATACAGTGCCCCAATCTCATAGTCCTCTTCCATACTGTACCTTCACACTGTCCTCCATGCTCCCTGTCTCTATGCTGCCCTCACCATCAGTACCAAGTCACTATACTCTGCCTCCATCTTACATTCCCATTCCTAGGCATACTGTACACTCTTCCTGCCCTCATGCTGCCCCTACTCTATACTTCTTACCTCCACACTACCCAGTCTCTGTACTATGCTCCCTCATACTTTTCATCTCAATACTGTCCCCTCACTTTTCTCCCCCTTACTGTCTCCTCACACATTCCCCCCCACTCCACATACTGTCTTTCTATTGACGAGAAAACAAAAAGGTTCACAGGGCACTGCTAATCCTCCTGGTCAGTCACTATGCAAGGAACATCTCAAGACCACGGAATGTACGAGTGCACCATCCAAAACGAACAGTTCATGAACTAAGATCCAATCAAGGATAGAAAAAGGCAGCAATCACCGTATCTTCATTTGTGGATTTTTATTTTTACATGTGGGTCGGGTACAGCATAGGAGGGAGGTGAGGAGAGGTGTGCCGCCCCCATGCCAGCAACCGTGTTGTTCGGATCCAGATCTGTGGTATGGCTCGAGGGACTCTACCGGACTCGGGGGTCACGCGTGCACTTCGAATAAAAAGGGGGGACGTATTTGTATGGGGGTTGTTAAAACTGTCTGTGACGCCACCCACAGTGTGGAGTGAGATGTAGCACCACCGCTGCTGTTGTGGGGCTCCCAGGGGCGATGGGCTGGCAGCTGGATGTTAACCCCTCCATGGGCAGGGATGGATGCCCCGGAGCCCAGTGTCTCTGTGCAGGGGATGATAACGGCAGGGGCCAGCACACCCGGTTAGGCCGGGAAAGTTACTTACTGTTGAATCAATCACACAAGTCTTTTGGTAAACCAAGGTGATGGTGGCCGGCTGCCGCAGATGGGTGTATCTTGCCCACACCCGGGCTGATGGTCACTGCCCCTTTCCTCTGCACTTTGTGTTTTCTTATGCAGACTTCCCGGTGTGTAATGCAGGAGTCCGCTCCCGGTCCTCTGGTTGGGAGCCGTGCCCGTCAGACGCTGACCCGTGGGATCTACCGGGCCCTGGCGGATGCCCTATCCCTCTCTGTGGGTGGTTGTCTACTTTTCGGGACTTAGGTTGGGACAGGTCTTGGAATCCTGCCCTCAATCGATTAATTAGCTAGGCAGTCGGTGCCGGTCCTGGCTTCAGGGTCTGAGTACCCCCTTGTTTGCATGGTTTCCGGGTCGGTTCTCCGGTGTCGGTACTGGCAGACTACAACCCTGCCCCGGTCCACCTCAGATCTGCCGAGCCATCTTCCCGTCTCCTGCTGGCGGTGACCACCGTCTGCCACCTTGCCAATGTGTCAGGGCTCCGACCCTGACACCTGTCAGCTTCTCCTCCTAACTCCTCTCAACTTGAACTCAAAGCTTATCTGACTGTTTTCCTGCCCCGGGCTCTCCAGACCCCTAGGTGGGCGTTTCCTTTCTGCCTGGTCCCGCCCACTGGTGTGTCTGTCCTTCCCTGAGGGGGTGACTAGGGTTTTAGGTCGTCTGCTTTAACCCTGTGTGGGAGCGGTGTTGTGTGGGGGCCTACAACTGTGTGACTACCTGGTTTTGCCAGGGCGTCACAGAGGCAAATGGGGTAGGACAACGTCTGGCCGTTTCGCTCAATGTGATTTGGCAGGACCATTTTTCCCAGACAAAGGCTCTGAATATAAGAGCCAAAACGTTGGCAAAATTGACAGTGTGACTATTTGCAGAAATTACTGTAAAATAAAACGTTATTTCTACATAAATCCACGTGTGCCAGATTTTATATTTCCTGCAGGACAATGACCCCAAACATATTCCCAGAAGCACCAATAACTGGATGGAAACAACTCTCTGGAGAGTTCTGAAGTGGCAGCAATGAGTCTGGATCCAAATTAAATTGAACGCCTGTGGAGAGATCTTAAAATTTCTGTTGGGAGAAGGCACCTTACAAAGACCTGGAGCACATGGCAAAAGAAGAGTGGTCCAAAATTACAGTTGAATGGTGTAAGAGTTTTTTTGATGGTCATAGGAAACAACAGATTCCGTGTACTTATTCCAAAGGGTGTGCAACCAAACATTAACCCTTTCACCCCCTGGCAACTTTCTGTTTTTGTTTTTTCTTCCCTTCTTCCAAGAGCCATACTTTTTTCATTTTTCAATTTAATACAGCCATATGAGGGTTTGTTTTTTGCAGGATGAGCTGCACTTTTGAATGACGCATTAATTCTGCCCCATTTTGTACTGGAAAATAGGAAAACATTCCAAGTGCAGTGAAATTGCAAAAAAAAGTGCAATTCCACAATTGTTTTTTTGGGGGGTGTGATGGTGGGTCATATACCATTTTGTATGGTTTCATGTTTTGGGCATGGTGGTCTGCCTATTCGATGTATTGTTTATCCTGTCTGCAGGGTTATAACTCCTTGAAGCGTTTCTGTCCTTATTTGTGCGGGATGGAGCCTGGGATCCACCTAAACCCTCTGCTTACTTGAGGGATTAGTGAGTCAGTCTGTTGGAGAACTTGAAGAGAGAAGGAAGAAGATTGATCCTGTGTGAGGGAAAGCTAAGGCTGCGGCCATCATGCCAGAGAGACTGTGAGAAACCCCCATTTGCCTGGAAAAAGACTGCTGGAGGATTGTGACTGATCCCTGGGACATTTAGGCCATTACTGGACAATTTTGCCATCTGTATGGTGGATTTTTTGATGGACATTCTGTATTGCATGGAATAAATATGCTTTAGATTGTTCATCCATCTCTCACTCTATTAATTGCGTGATATGGGAGAAGGACCCCGTCACAACTGGTGGCAGCGGTGGGATCAACAGAGCGCGGCCCAATGGAGATCCACCCACAGAGTGAGTACAGAAACTGGACTGCATCCAGTCTACAGGAGAGAGCCAGAGATCTGGGCCTGAACTACAATGGACTGGATAAAATGGGCATTATTTGACCTACTGGTGGGTGTGCACCAGTCCACTTCCTCCCAGATGTCTGACGGTCAAGCACTGGAGATGAGGATCCCTGCCCCAAAAAGCCAGTGGGTGGTGTGGTTCGAATAAGAGATGGCAGTTCTGGGCCCAGGTGTATCTCAGGAGTTTAAGGAGGAGACTGCTCACAGAGGACAGCGGAGACAAGAAGCAATGGAGTCCGACAGAGTGAGTAATGTGAGTTGGCGTGTAAACCCAACGATCCGGGAGCCTGTATGGATCACCCGGGCAGACTTCAAGCCATTTAATGAGACTTCCGGAGATGTGGAAGGCTTCTTCAAGGACTTTGAGCAGCAGTGTGCTGGGATGGAGGTGCCCCACTCTGGCTGGATGCGTTTGTTATTGGGACTCCTGAACGGAAGCATGGCAGAGGCTTATCGCACCATTGACTCACAGCAAAACTGGGATTACAACATTATAAAGCAGACTATCCTGGAATACCATGCTTTCACCCCAGACTCACATAGAGTACAGTTCCGAGACCTCCCATGCACCACGGGGGGATAGTTTAGGATGTATGCCCATAAGATGTCCCAGGCATGCCGGAAATTTCTGAAAGCTGAAAATGCCTTCACTGTGGAAGACGTTATGCAGATATTTCTTATCGAACAATTTCTTTACAAGTGTCCCTCAGAAATATGGGAATGGGTCAGAGAGTGCACGCCATGCACCTTTCATAGAGCTGCAGCCCTGGCTGATGAGGCCCTTAGTATCCGACCGAATGGAGGAGGCTTATGGACAATAAGCCACAGTCTGATCCTCCTGCGCCTCAGCCCTCTCCAGTTATATCTGCCCCTCCACCCAGCTGCAGGCCAATGACATCCACGTCTCACAATTCTGGGCCCCACAGTTATGACCATCCTCTGTGGGAATCACAGAGAGGAGATGTTATGGGTGTTGGCAACCTGGGCACCTGCAATCCAGTTATCCCGCAAAGATTCGGAGGGACCCCCATGCACTTCCATCTCATCCGGTGCATTTTGTGCATTCCATCCCGCCTGAGGAAGAGTTACCACCACCTCTACCAGAGTGTACCGCTGACCCCTGCTTCATAGATACCCCTGTTGGAGTGTATGGCCTCCGGCCTTTGTCACCAGGTTCTTCTACTGCCTTCTCCAGAATACACATTGGAAGGAGTACGAGGCAGAGGAGATGTTATCGATGTGGGCAGCCTGGGCATTTGCAAAACACTTGCCCTGCTGGTCGATTGAGGAATGACCTTGCACCAAATCAACCTGTTCATGTTCTACGGCCAAATACAAGGTGGGAAGATTTTTCACCCCTTCAAGTTGACTTGCCTAATGACTCAGACACTCATGGTTGGCCACTAGGGGTTTATGGGGTGCGAGCCACAGCCCCGAGTTTCTCTCACCATCAAAGTAAGCACTTACAGGAGGTTGTACTGGATGGACAGAGAGTTATTGGATTTTGTGACTCTGGGGCATTTCTCACAATAATTGATTATCGGGTGGTTCGGTCAGAGGCAATACATCATAGACCAGGGATTGTTATTAAATTGGCTGGAGGACAAAGGAAGAATATCCCAAAGGCAACTGTAGATTTGGATTTTGGCTTTGGGGTCAAGCAATATGTGGTTAGAGTGATGAGTGGTCTGCCTGCAGATATTCTCCTTGGAAATGATGTGGGAGATCTAAAATGCCGATTTGTGGGTGCAGGAAACACAGTTTGAATGAAGGAGGACACAATGGGAAGCTTGTCCTTCCAACCCTACTGCTGTACAAGAGACTATCCACAGCTGAGCAACATGGACTCAAGTGAGGTAGCCAGAGGTCTGTGTAGACCTCATGGCATACTTACTTATTCAAAAGGAGGGAGAGGTTGTAATGTGGGATATTGTGGGTCATGTACCATTTTGTGTGCTTTCATGTTTTGGGCATGGTGGTCTGCCTATTCGATGTATTGTTTATCCTGTCTGCAGGGTTATAACTCCTTGAAGCGCTTCTATCCCTAGGTGTGGGGGAGGGGGCCTGGAATCCACCTAAACTTTCTGCTTACTTGAGGGATTAGTGAGTCAGTCTGTTGGAGAACTTGAAGAGAGAAGGAAGAAGATTTATCCTCTGGGAGGGAAAAGCTAAGGCTGCCGCGAGCATGCCAGAGAGATTGTGAGAAATCCCCATTTGCCTGGAAAAAGACTGCTGGAGGATTGTGACTGATCCCTGGGACATTTAGGCCATTACTGGACAATTTTTCCCTCTGTATGGTAGATTATTTGATGGCCATTCTGTATTATATGGAATAAATATGCTTTGGATTGTTCATCCATCTCTCGCTCTGTTGATTGTGTGATATGGGAGAAGAACCTCGTCACAGGGGGTTTATTTATAATGTCCACTATATAATAAAACTGACCTGGGAGTATGATTTCTCAGATCAGTACGAGTTTGTAGATACCAAACATGTATGGTTTTACTTTTACCTAAGTGGTGAAAAAAATTCAGAAGTTTAAAAAAAAAAAAAAAAAGAATTGCGCTTTTGGCACAATTTTCTGAGACCTGTAGCATTCTCATATTTTGGGATTTGGGGCTCAGTGATTTTTGGGTAAATGCGATATTTTGATCACCTGTTATTGTATTTTAATGCAATGTGATGACCCAAAAAATGTAATTCTGGCATTTGATTTTTTATTCTTTCTACGCCCTCTGCAGATCAAATTAATTGATTTTATATTTTGATAGATCAGGCATTTCTGATCTCGGCAATACCAAATATGTTTTTTTTTTATTTTTTATTGTTTTACTTTCAATGGGGCAAAAGGAGAACAATTTGAACTTTTATTTGTTTTTTTCATGTTTTTAAAAACTTCTTTTTACAATTTTATATGATTTTACTAGTCCCCATGGCAGAGAGGGAGTCTGGGAGATGGGACAGAGGTCCGACCCACGAGAAGCCCAGGCTGTACAGGCCAGGACCGAGAGAGAGTACAAAGTTGTGCATGGAGGAGAAAGGCCACAGATTACCAAACTGGATCCAGCCTCTGACCTGCCCGGGATCGACCGGAGTTTCTGACAGCGAGGACCAGCACCCTGGGTGTGATACCACCTGAGCCAGTAAATAAAGTGACTGTAACCCGCACCTGGTGACTTTGTGAGTAACTACCGCCGCCCTGCATTCCGGTGCTCCCGTGGACTGCCATCCCCATTCTCAAAAACCTCCTGGGGTTCCCCGCTCCACCTGTGGGGAGCGACACCATCCCGGCTGCACCTAACACCTGCCCCGGAGAGAGACTGTGCAGCGGCGGCTAATTCCACGGGTGGCACTGCGAAGCATCCCCATTCCCCATCCAGTACTGCCCCTGGCAGAGGAGTAGTCGCAGGAAGGGTCGGCGGCGGAGGAGGCCGAGACCCCAGTCACTGCTGCAACCGTTGATACGCTTCCCAGGGGCCCATCACCCTCCTTGCATCCCCATCTGTACTGGACACTTGTTTGTTGTATATTTTTCATGTAGCCGACAGGGTCACGGAACCGGGTCAGACCAGTCACACCTACCCAAAGGAACCACTGGCCTGGTGACGAGTACGGCCCCGTCGGACGCTACAATTTCAAGATGAGTTATGCTGGAAGTAAGGTGGAGCTGGAAGATATCATCCGGCTGATGACCCCTGGGGCCGCAGGTGACAGTCATGCTTCTGGATCAGCGGGCGCTGAACATCATCTGCAGCGAGGTCCGGATCCAGTGCTGGGACTGGATGGGAGAGGAGCTTCCTGAAGTAGAGGTGGTATCTGCAGGGACAGATTTCACTGAAGAGGATGGCAGGGGTAAAGTCCCGAGACCTCCCTGAAATGCCCCCTTGGAGCCGGTCTGCTGGAGACAGCTGGAGAAGATGAATCAGAGTAAAAAGTCCTCCCACCTTCCCGAGTGAGTCAGCCAACCAGAAGCCCACCTCGCCCTGTAGTCGACTGGCACCAGATGATTTGCATTCCATTGCCCCCATCTTCTGTTTCTCCTTGAAAATGGCCGAGACATTAGTTATGATGGAGAAGACCATGAGGGCAGATGCCTTAGCCCTGGAGAGGCTGGCCAGGCTGAAGAGAGTCAACTTTGAAAATGGCTGTACCCAAGCCAAGGGTACAGCTATTTTTAATCAGACTCAAGGCTTTGTGATTAGAGCAGGAGGTAAGAGCTAAGACTGGGTACCATGTATATGTTAACCAGACCATGGTAACACGGGATACCCTCCCTGCTTGCCGGCCAACCTTGCATGTGAGGGAAAGGGTTTTGTTAATGCACCTGTGGTGCCGCAATTGGTGGTGTGCGGTGGGGGTAACCCGGCCTGCCAGTGATGAGGAGATTGAGAGGTGGGAGGAGGCCGAGGAAGAACGGCAAAGCCACCAATATGGGGGAACTTGTCTGTTGGCCGCAGGGAAACCCTTCACCAAGAGGAGCATGTAGTCCCATCCCCAAGTGGTGCCTGTGGCCTGGATCTCCATGTGGCCAAACAGGAGTACCAGCAACCTGATGCCCCTATCAGCACCATGTTTTATACTACCATAACTGTTACAAGAAACCAGACGGCATAACTGTTTTATACCGGCACCACCATTCTCCGAAAGGACCATGGCCGGAATGAATACCTGGACCATCCGTGGAAATGGACCGGGCCCCTGTCCTCTAGGTCCTGGGAGGCCTTGAAAAAGAAATTAGTCTGAACCAGAATGATGACTCCTGTCTGTTCCACTGTGGGCCGATGGCCAAGTTGAAAAGTGCAAATTCCAGAGCCCTTTTGTAAAGAAAGGAGCCGGGGCCAGCTGGCCATGTTGGCCGGAAGAGGCCCTGAGGTTAAAATTTTAAGGGCAGGAGATATTGCCCTTGTGGCTGGATAGGCCTGTGTTTTTTTATGTGTGCTGTTTTCCCCCCTCCAAGTTTTGCGCTTCAAGCGCCCCCTCTGCTGGATTTGGAGGACTTTACGCCCTTGGGCTGTAGGAGAATACTCCCTCAGGCAAGGACTTGCACGTTGCAGGTCTCAGGAACTGTGCTCCAAACTGCCGTTTGAATTTTGCCCCCATGGACTTGGCCCATTTACACCCTGCCCCTATGGATTTTGCCCTTACCAGCCCTTGAGAGACTGTGCCCAGTCCCGTGAATCGTGAGTAGAGGGAGGGTAGACGGATGACCCGTTGTACCGGCCACGTTGGGATATGTTTTATTCTTTATGCATGAATAATTTAAAGGACTATACCACAACCATTACGGCAGGTGGGAGACATGAACAAACCGACATGGTGCCCAAAGACAAAGAAGTTTGGAGCACCTATGGTCAAAAAACTGCATTTGTATAAAAACACAATTTAAGCAGAATAGGAACGCACATAGGGATCCACTTGAAGCAAACAAACCATATATCAAAGGACAAGAGCGTCCCAAATGGGGGGAAAAACTCAGTCTGTGTTTATTACATCAATGTGTATTAACAGCAAGCTATGAAATAGATTACTCTGTAATGACTCTACATAATATGTGTTTCACTTTTTGTATTGAATTAATTAAATTAACTTTTTGATGATATTCTAATTTGTTGAGATACACTTTTATTGCATGATTTTATTGTGTTGCAGGTTTCTGCGTGGACGAAGATGGCCACTGTAAAAGAGGGAAGGAATGTAGGAAGGTGGACTGGGACCTACAACCCCCTGAAGATCTCCATGTTTGTATTAAAGCAGGCTTTACACACAGCGACATCGAAAGCACCTGCCCCCGTCGGTTGTGCGTAAAGGGCAAATCGCTGCCCGTGGCACATAACATCGCTAACACCCGTCATACGGACTTATCTGCATAGCAACATCACTGTGGCCGGCGAACCGCCTCCTTTTTAAGGGGGCGGTTTGTTTGGCGTCACAGCGGCGCCACTAAGTGGCCTCCCAATAGAAGTGGACGGGCGGAGATGAGCGGGCCGAACATCCCACCCACCTCCTTCCTTCCTCATTGCGGGCGGCCGCAGGTACGGTGATGTTCCTCGTTCCTGCGGTGTCACACATAGCGATGTGTGCTGCCTCAGGAACGAGGAACAACCTGCGTCCTGCAACAGCAACGATATTCAGGAAAGGAACGACGTGTCAACGATCAACGATTAGGTAAGTAATTTTGATCGTTAACGGTCGTTCCTGCGTTTCACATGCAACGATGTCTCTAACGAGGACGGATGTGCGTCACGAATTCCGTGACCCCCAACGACATCTCTTTAGCGATGTCGTTGTGTGTAAAGCCCGCTTAAGTGTATATTGCATATTTATGTGTAGTAATGATAAGGTTTGCTATCAGCAAAATGCAGCAATGTTTAAAATGTGTGTTCAGTAAAGCATTTAAATTTTGGAAGCATTGTGGACTCATCTCTAGTAACACTGAATATAACATTGCACAGTGTGAACAAGATCCAGAAAGACTGGCTGATTGCAACCAGGTAACACCTCCTGTCTGTAGTGTTTTGGGTCTGGTGCAGGACTGCATCTCTAGACTGCATATACAGTTAGGTCCAGAAATATTTGGACAGTGACACAATTTTCGCGAGTTGGGCTCTGCATGCCACCACATTGGATTTGAAATGAAACCTCTACAACAGAATTCAAGTGAAGATTGAAACGTTTAATTTGAAGGTTTGAACAAAAATATCTGATAGAAATTGTAGGAATTGTACACATTTCTTTACAAACACTCCACATTTTAGGAGGTCAAAAGTAATTGGACAAATAAACCAAACCCAAACAAAATATTTTTATTTTCAATATTTTGTTGCGAATCCTTTGGAGGCAATCACTGCCTTAAGTCTGGAACCCATGGACATCACCAAACGCTGGGTTTCCTCCTTCTTAATGCTTTGCCAGGCCTTTACAGCCGCAGCCTTCAGGTCTTGCTTGTTTGTGGGTCTTTCCGTCTTAAGTCTGGATTTGAGCAAGTGAAATGCATGCTCAATTGGGTTAAGATCTGGTGATTGACTTGGCCATTGCAGAATGTTCCACTTTTTTGCACTCATCAACTCCTGGGTAGCTTTGGCTGTATGCTTGGGGTCGTTGTCCATCTGTACTATGAAGCGCCGTCCGATCAACTTTGCAGCATTTGGCTGAATCTGGGCTGAAAGTATATCCCGGTACACTTCAGAATTCATCCGGCTACTCTTGTCTGCTGTTATGTCATCAATAAACACAAGTGACCCAGTGCCATTGAAAGCCATGCATGCCCATGCCATCACGTTGCCTCCACCATGTTTTACAGAGGATGTGGTGTGCCTTTGATCATGTGCCGTTCCCTTTCTTCTCCAAACTTTTTTCTTCCCATCATTCTGGTACAGGTTGATCTGTGTCTCATCTGTCCATAGCATACTTTTCCAGAACTGAGCTGGCTTCATGAGGTGTTTTTCAGCAAATTTAACTCTGGCCTGTCTATTTTTGGAATTGATGAATGGTGTGCATCTAGATGTGAACCCTTTGTATTTACTTTCATGGAGTCTTCTCTTTACTGTTGACTTAGAGACAGATACACCTACTTCACTGAGAGTGTTCTGGACTTCAGTTGATGTTGTGAACGGGTTCTTCTTCACCAAAGAAAGTATGCGGCGATCATCCACCACTGTTGTCATCCGTGGACGCCCAGGCCTTTTTGAGTTCCCAAGCTCACCAGTCAATTCCTTTTTTCTCAGAATGTACCCGACTGTTGATTTTGCTACTCCAAGCATGTCTGCTATCTCTCTGATGGATTTTTTCTTTTTTTTCAGCCTCAGGATGTTCTGCTTCACCTCAATTGAGAGTTCCTTAGACCGCATGTTGTCTGGTCACAGCAACAGCTTCCAAATGCAAAACCACACACCTGTAATCAACCCCAGACCTTTTAACTACTTCATTGATTACAGGTTAATGAGGGAGACGCCTTCAGAGTTAATTGCAGCCCTTAGAGTCCCTTGTCCAATTACTTTTGGTCCCTTGAAAAAGAGGAGGCTATGCATTACAGAGCTATGATTCCTAAACCCTTTCTCCGATTTGGATGTGAAAACTCTCATATTGCAGCTGGGAGTGTGCACTTTCAGCCCATATTATATATTTAATTGTATTTCTGAACATGTTTTTGTAAACAGCTAAAATAACAAAACTTGTGTCACTGTCCAAATTTTTCTGGACCTAACTGTACCTCCCCTGGCTATGTTACACTCCTGCAGTCACTGTCACTTTCAAAGTGCAGGTGAAGTGTGTGGTACGACCGTGGCCTGCACTCCTCCCGCACTTTGAAAATGGGGCACAGTCTCGCCTCTCACTCAGCCTACACTTTGAGGGTATGTGCCCATGATCACTATTAGCAGCATTTTGGACGTTTCGTGTTTCTGCTGAGACCAAAATTCTCCATTGTACATTAGAAGCGGCACAGACGCGAGTGTTTTCCACAGAGAAAATAGACCAAAAGACCGTAGCGCCCAAACCCTCATCATGAGCAGGGGCAGCTGCAGTTTCCTGTGAAGGACGCTCACGGCCCTGCAGGAAAGGACATGCATCCAGAACACAGCCTGTCCTGAACGTGTGCACATACACTGAAAGGGAAAGTCATTGCCTGAGTGCGCAGCACAGTTGCAACCCACACTCTGGCAGCACTTTCACTTTGAAGCTGTTGCCGGACTGTCATAATGCAGGTTATCTGGCAGAAAAACGCATTCTTTTGGCCAAAAAATGCAGATTTGGTGCTGAAATGTATATAATTCTTGTACCAAATCTGCATCTTCGGGCAAAAAACCCCACATCAATACCACATCACTACCGCATCACGTTTTGATGCATTTTTTTCCCCAAGAGATGCAGATTTGGTGCAGGAATATGCAGTATACATTTCAGCAGCAAATCTGCATCTTCTGGAAAAAAAACTCTCAGTTTTTATGTGGTTTTCTGCCAAGAGATGTAGATTTGGTGCAGAAATGTCTCCCTACAGATGTCTCAGTACCTGGGAACTCAAGTAACATTAAAGGCTCTTAAAGGCTTCTTTAAGGTTTCCATGCTTCACAGCTGCCTGGAGATTCAGTGGTTGTGAGCTACGGAAACCTTTAGGTTACTAAAGCGAACAGCTATCGGGTATCACGGCAGCTTTCAACCTGGTAAATTTAAAGGGAGCCTTTAAAAGAGCCTTTAACATTCTTTGAGTTCCCAGCTGCTGGGACATCTGGAGGGTGTGAACTGTTACCAAAGTTCAAAGCCTAACCAAGTTAGAAAAGTCAAACCAGGGGTCCAAAAAGTGTCAAAACCAAAGAAAAAAACCTTAAAAAGTAACTTTTAATATGACTCTTTAAAAGTGTGTATATATATACAGTGCCTACAAGTAGTATTCAACCCCCTGCAGATTTAGCAGGTTTGATAAGATGCAAATAAGTTAGAGCCTGCAAACTTCAAACAAGAGTAGGTTTTATTAACAGATGCATAAATCTTACAAACCAACAAGTTATGTTGCTCAGTTAAATTTTAATAAATTTTCAACATAAAAGTGTGGGTCAAGTATTATTCAACCCCTAGGTTTAATATTTTGTGGAATTACCCTTGTTTGCAATTACAGCTAATAATCGTCTTTTATAAGACCTGATCAGGCCGGCACAGGTCTCTGGAGTTATCTTGGCCCACTCCTCCATGCAGATCTTCTCCAAGTTATCTAGGTTCTTTGGGTGTCTCATGTGGACTTTAATCTTGAGCTCCTTCCACAAGTTTTCAATTGGGTTAAGGTCAGGAGACTGACTAGGCCACTGCAACACCTTGATTTTTTCCCTCTTGAACCAAGCCTTGGTTTTCTTGGCTGTGTGCTTTGGGTCGTTGTCTTGTTGGAAGATGAAATGACGACCCATCTTAAGATCCTTGATGGAGGAGCGGAGGTTCTTGGCCAAAATCTCCAGGTAGGCCGTGCTATCCATCTTCCCATGGATGAGGACTAGAGGGCCAGGCCCCTTGGCTGAGAAACAGCCCCACAGCATGATGCTGCCACCACCATGCTTGACTGTAGGGATGGTATTCTTGGGGTCGTATGCAGTGCCATCCAGTCTCCAAACGTCACGTGTGTGGTTGGCACCAAAGATCTCGATCTTGGTCTCATCAGACCAGAGAACCTTGAACCAGTCTGTCTCAGAGTCCTCCAAGAGATCATGAGCAAACTGTAGACGAGCCTTGACATGACGCTTTGAAAGTAAAGGTACCTTACGGGCTCGTCTGGAACGGAGACCATTGCGGTGGAGTACGTTACTTATGGTATTGACTGAAACCAATGTCCCCACTGCCATGAGATCTTCCCGGAGCTCCTTCCTTGTTGTCCTTGGGTTAGTCTTGACTCTTCGGACAAGCCTGGCCTCGGCACGGGAGGAAACTTTCAAAGGCTGTCCAGGCCGTGGAAGGCTAACAGTAGTTCCATAAGCCTTCCACTTCCGGATGATGCTCCCAACAGTGGAGACAGGTAGGCCCAACTCCTTGGAAAGGGTTTTGTACCCCTTGCCAGCCTTGTGACCCTCCACGATCTTGTCTCTGATGGCCTCGGAATGCTCCTTTGTCTTTCCCAAGTTGACCATGTATGAGTGCTGTTCACAAGTTTGGGGAGAGTCTTAATTAGTCAGAAAAGGCTGGAAAAAGAGATAATTAATCCAAACATGTGAAGCTCATTGTTCTTTGTGCCTGAAATACTTCTTAATACTTTAGGGGAACCAAACAGAATTCTGGTGGTTTGAGGGGTTGAATAATAAATGACCCTCTGAATAAAATTTTCACAATTAAAAAAAAAAAAAAAGAAATAACATTCTTTTTTGCTGCAGTGCATTTCACACTTCCAGGCTGATCTACAGTCCAAATGTCACAATGTCAAGTTAATTCCGAATGTGTAAACCTGCTAAATCTGCAGGGGGTTGAATACTACTTGTAGGCACTGTATATATATATACACACACACACACACACACACACACACACACACACACACACACACAGTACAGACCAAAAGTTTGGACACACCTTTTCATCTCTAGGACAACTATTAAGAGGAAGCTTTGTGCAGCAGGCCTTCATGGTAAAATAGCTGAAATAGCTGCTAGGAAACCTCTGCTAAGGACAGGCAACAAGCAGAAGAGACTTGTTTGGGCTAAGGCTATGACCGCACTTTGCGTCGTCCTACTTGCAGTTATAAACGCATGTTTTTGTCTTAATTGATTTGGCCAAAGTTGCCTTTTTCAGAAATGTAGCGCTAAAAACACATGCGTATTTACCGCGTTTAGATGCATTTTCAGCGCTTTTTACATGCTTTTTCACCTGCGTTTTGACAGATGTGTTTTGAACATCAAGACACTGCTAAATAAAGTTTACACAGTCAAACAGAATGAAAAAAGAGAAAAAAAACAATACATTTATAATTTGTGAATGAATAATGAAAAAAGTTATATTTCATGAAATTTTAGCGGTTTTATAATATTTAATGCTAAAATAGCAGTAAAATCATAATTTTCTTTAATTTAATTGTCGGATTATGTGTGTGTGTAAAGGGACATATGATTCCATTAATTTAATGTTAGAAAAGCATGCGTTTTCTTTGTCCAAAACGCAGCGTTTCTGCACCTAAAAAGCAGGTAAAACGCAGCAAATTTGAAGTTTCTTGGTTTTTACCATTTCTCATTGACTTCAATGTTAGCAAAACGCTGCAGAAATGGCAAAAACAATTGACATGCTGCTTCTTTGAATGCATGTTTTTTGCCACAAATTATGCAAATTAAACGCAGCGTTTTAAAACGCAAAGTGCGGTCTAGAAATCTACATATTCCATAGACTATTATGGAAAAGCAAAACTCATGCCTTTTGGCATGAAAACGCTGCAGTCCAAAACAGACTAAAAAGCAGCTGAAAAGCAGGTGGAAACACAAAGTGTGGTCATACCCTAAAGAACACAAGGAATGGACATTAGACCAGTGGAAATCTGTGCTTTGGTCTGATGAGTCCAAACTTGAGATCTTTGGATCCAACCACCGTGTCTTTGTAGAAAAGGTGAACGGATGGACTCTACATGCCTGGTTCCTACCGTGAAGCATGGAGGAGGAGGTGTGATGGTGTGGGGGTGCTTTGCTGGTGACAATGTTGGGGATTTATTCAAAATTGAAGGCATACTAAACCAGTTTGGCTACCACAGCATCTTGCAGCGGCGTGCTATTCCATCCAGTGTGCGTTTAGTTGGACCATCATTTATTTTTCAACAGGACAATGACCCCAAACATACCTCCAGGCTGTGTAAGGGCTATTTGACTAAAAAGGAGAGTGATGGGATGCTACGCCAGATGACCTGGCCTCCACAGTCACCAGACCTGAACCCAATCGAGATGGTTTGGGGTGAGCTGGACCGCAGAGTGAAGGCAAAAGCGCCAACAAGTGCTAAGCATCTCTGGGAACTCCTTCAAGACTGTTGGAAGACCATTTCCGGTGACTACCTGTTGAAGCTTATCAAGAGAATGCCAAGAGTGTGCAAAGCAGTAATGAAAGCAAAAGGTGGCTACTTTGAAGAACCTTGAATATAAGACATATTTTCATTTGTTTCACAATTTTGTGTTAAGTATTTCATTCCACATGTGTTAATTCATAGTCTTGATGCCTTGAATGTGAATCTAAAATTCATGAAAATAAAGAAAACGGTTTGAATGAAAATGTGTGTCCAAACTTTTGGTCTGTACTGTATATATATATATACATATACATACACACACATTTTATATATATATAAGGCAGTTCTGCATTGAAGGTGTGAGGCCATATGGCACCCCAAATAAAATATAGTATTTAGTGTAGGACTGCCCCATGGAATTTGCCGTGACGTTGGCGGGGTGGCTCAAAATATTGCAATGTTTTGCTAAAAATTTCCATTTATTAATACAGTATAGAAATTGTGCTGGCTCCTTCTTTTTTAAAATATTTTTCTTGGCAGGTGGTTAGCCTCCACCAGGCCGTGCACCCTATTTTGGTTGTTCTATCTGTATATTGGTTTAGCCATTGGTGACTGTTCACACACAGCCACTGGTCCTGTCCACAGGCTATTTAATCTTAGCAGCACTTGCCTGGGCCTGTCCTGCCCACAGCTGTGACTCAGTCACAGGTACAGGAATGAAAAGCACCAGGTAAGTGCTGCCCCAGGCAGTTCTGCATTGAAGGTGTGAGGCCATATGGCACCCCAAATAAAATATAGTATTTAGTGTAGGACTGCCCCATGGAATTTGCCGTGACGTTGGCGGGGTGGCTCAAAATATTGCAATGTTTTGCTAAAAATTTCCATTTATTAATACAGTATAGAAATTGTGCTGGCTCCTTCTTTTTTAAAATATTTTTCTTGGCAGGTGGTTAGCCTCCACCAGGCCGTGCACCCTATTTTGGTTGTTCTATCTGTATATTGGTTTAGCCATTGGTGACTGTTCACACACAGCCACTGGTCCTGTCCACAGGCTATTTAATCTTAGCAGCACTTGCCTGGGCCTGTCCTGCCCACAGCTGTGACTCAGTCAGAGGTACAGGAATGAAAAGCACCAGGTAAGTGCTGCCCCAGGCAGTTCTGCATTGAAGGTGTGAGGCCATATGGCACCCCAAATAAAATATAGTATTTAGTGTAGGACTGCCCCATGGAATTTGCCATGACGTTGGCGGGGTGGCTCAAAATATTGCAATGTTTTGCTAAAAATTTCCATTTATTAATACAGTATAGAAATTGTGCTGGCTCCTTCTTTTTTAAAATATATAAAATATATATATATATTGTGAGTTGCACCCCTGGGGGTTCCACTCGCTTGCAGTGGTGTGAGGTAGCGTCAGCAAACACATGTACAGTCTTTATAAAAATTCCAGAAGTTTATTTAAAACACTCCCAGCATAAACTGCTCTTAAACATAAACGATCCACGTACCGTGGGCTTCCAGTCCATTACAAGTCCATAGTGGAAGTTTAACAACTTTCCCCACTCTCTGGCACCTGCCAGCAGACACCTCTAGCTGAGGTTCCTTCCCAGCACCCAGGGCCCTCTGCAGACCCCTGGGTCTGTGTCTCCTCCAGGAGAGGTTTGGCCCTACAGCCCTAGCCTGGCTGCACTCACCTCAGTCTCAACTCAGACTCAATTCCAGAGCCCTGTGTTCAGCCTCCACACAGGCTGATACATCCAGAGCTCCCTGCTCTGCTCTCTCTCCAGAACACACACTGACAGTCTCCTAAATCAGACTGGACACACCCACAGGTGGAGGTTTGTGATTCTCCAGACCTGCACAGCACACTGGGATTATTAAAGGGAACCTGACCCTTATATGCAGAAAGAAGCCTTTGTGGAACTACAAGTCCCATAGCAACCTCTTCAGTTTAATATCGCAGCGACCTTCTCCACTGCAACATATAGCGACCATTTACCACATTGGTGGTCACTACCTCACAATATATATATATATATATATATATACACACACACATGTCAATAATCATTCAGTTTCCCACCACAATAATAGCAGTATCTTAACTCATTATACAATTTATCAAAGAAACAAGAGGAAACAAGTATATTATACCAATTTTATTTTATTTTTATTTATGCAAAAATTCTATATATTACATTACAAACATATTTTTAAAATCAAAGACAAAAAACATGGGGAATTTTTTGACCAATGACTAAAGTGGATATGGGAGATAATACTAATAGCAGCAAACTCCCGATTACATGTTTATATGCGTGACCTCCTGAAACTATTAAAGAATTAGAGTATACCGCAAGTACAAAAAAAATCCACATCCACCCCAATAGGTAAAGGTTAATACGTTTTTTTTGCACCGAGAAAATACATATAAATATGTTAAATAGGTGTACACTTTTAATATCCCCTTCCCGTTAAGGCTAGTTTCACACTTGCGTTGAATGGAATCCGTTGCATTGCGTTGTGTGACGGATGCAACAGATGTGTTGCATATAGTAGCACAACGGATGTAACAGATTGTACAAAACAACGGAATCAGCCTTTTTTTTTTTACACAGTTTCACCGGTGGCAGACTATTGTGAACGATCAGCTGATCGCTCCCAGCAGCCAGTCGCCGGGTGATAAGCTGATCGCTCTGAGCAGCCGGTTGCCGGGTGATCAGCTGATCGCTCCCAGCAGCCGGTCGCCGAGTGATCAGCTGATCACTCCCAGCGCCAGGGTGATCAGCTGATCGCTCCCAGCGCCGGGTGATCAGCTGATCGCTCCCAGCGCCGGGTGATCAGCTGATCGCTCGGCCGCTGAGAATGTGTGCGGGGGGCGGAGTGCGGAGTGGGTGGAGCTGAGCGGGGCCATGGTGCTGAGGAAAGGAAAGAGTGTGTGTATGTGTGTGTGTGTGTGTATGTGTGTGTGTGTATATATATACATGCGGAGTGGAGTGTGGGAGGGGGCTGAGCCGAGCGGGAAAGTGTCGGGCCCCCTGCACACGTGGCCAGGGTAAATATCGGGTAAAGCACTTTGCTTGGTTACCCGATATTTATCTTGGTTACGGGTGCAGGGAGCCAGAGAGAGCATGCGCAGTGAAATCCTAAGGATTCCGCTGCTCAAAAACAAGTTACATGCTGCATTCCTCCCGCTGGGTGGAAGCAACGCAGCGTCACCCAGCGGAAGCAACGCAGGTCATTTTGGCACAATCCGTCATCCATGCACGTCTATGGGAAACAGCGGAATCCGTTAACGGATTCCGCTGTTTTCCAAAAGGGCGGATTGTGATGGAAGGAAAACAACGCAAGTGGGAAAGTACCCTAATAGTTTATACAAATCTAAATAAATTCAATACTATAAATAATTATCAAGGGTGAGAGTTTTATAAAATAATCAAAAAATTGGTATACATTATTTCATCAATATAAACTCTAATATCTCTCCCTAATAAATAGCTTACAAAAATACAGAATAAACAGTATTAAATAGATATCAAAGAACATATTATATATAGCGATCAGCTAAAAATGTGTTATATATACTCAAATGGACACCTTACAATATCCCTATATAAGATGAACGTATATTTATATATACTTCCACAAATCACATATGCGGTCATATTATAAACTGTTCTAAATATCCAGTAAGGAACTATCCCATGACAAGTGCCTATCGAAGTAATCCGGTGCAATACTAACAATGTATTCATGTCAGAAAACCCCTATACACCTCGACCGACGTTTCAAATAAACTTTGTTTTTATCAGGAGATGTTTTCTTTTGACTGATTTTTGTCTTTGATTTTAAAAACATGTGTGTAATGTAATATATAGAGATATTGCATAAATAAAAATAGCAAAAAATTGTTATACTCGTTTTCTCATATGTATATATATATATATATATATATATATATGTGTATAAATGTACACCAGCATTGAATACCGAAAACTTTGGAAGGCGGGGTTCTAATGCTTCGGGCATGGTGTCGCTGGAATCAGGGTGCAAAAATCTGGGGGAGTGTTTACAAACGATTTGCCAGATGCTTTAGTTTGCGAGATATTTAGGTCCAAAGGAAACCCACTGTCACCAGCATTAAAAGTCTTATTTTCCATGCCACAAGAACTCGGGATTTGGATGCAATTCTGTCAAGATATCGAGTTCTCGATGTTGAATAGCAATAGCGCCACCTTGTCTCACAGACAGGAATGACACCCAAAGATGTACCTCACTTTGTAGCTTAATATCCTGGGGACCAGACATCTCACTGGGGCATGTGACCCCTTAAGCTTTAAGTCGTAATCAGGACAAGCTTTTTACATGGATAACGCAATGCGGGGTCCCCAGCGAACGACAGGAATGCGCCCCAAAAGGACGTCCATGTTTGAACCCCGATAACTTCAGAAGGCGGGGTTCTGGAGCTTCGGGGATGGTCTCGTTGGAATTGGGGTGCGAAAATCTAGGGGCGTGTTTCCAGATGATCTGCCAGATGCTTTAGTTTGCGAGATATTTAGGTCCAAAGGAAACCCACTTTCACCAGCATAAATTGCCTTATTTTCCATGCCAGGAGATCTTGGGATTTGGATGCAATGCCATACATGCATACATACATATACATACAATTCCACACATCTATCGAGTTCTCATAGGTTATATAGCACATTAGAATGGCAACATCGCCATATGGGGTTTTTACATTCCTTCCTGTATTAAAAGAATCAAATGTTGGGCAACAGTGCCATCATGTGGACAATCAACAGAATACACTTTTAAAAAAAAATGCCGGTGTGAGATCACAATATCTGTGAGGAATTGGATCCAAACAATGCTTTTTACGTGTTCGCTTTTTACGTTTTTTCACTCTAGACCCCTTTAGAAGTCAGATAACCGGCTGCAAAATGTGTGGTTTCGAGCCCGATCGCCACGGACCGTGTAGCGGAAATTGGCTCCTCCCACGACATCTGAGCATCCTGTAGCGCCATAAAACCATTTGCCCCACCCTTCGGCCCATAGAGATCAGCATATGGAGGTAGAAAACCTCCAAAAATGACTATGGGTATTTTTAAAAAAATCATAATGGAGTTGCCCTCATCTGGTGACAGCCGAGAGTCAAGCTTGCTCCCAATCCGGGGCAGCAGAGTCAAGCTCGTGTCTCCAGCTCGGGCTCCAATGTTAATTTTTCCCCCATCTGGGGTCATCGCCCTCAGAGTCAACCTCTTAGGCATGTCATGTAAAACACAGCAAGGGGACTCCAACAAGACTCTCCATTTTTTCCAAAAATTTGGCCACAGACACCACTTAAGTGACATCAATTGTCCCACAGTTGCAAACTTAGAATGGTTATTTGCATGAAGCACATTCAAAAATCCACAAGCCTTTACGCTCCCCAGGATGACACAGGGGTAGAAAAGTCCTTGCGGATCCATGATTTGTTCATCTTGATGAACGTTAGCCTTTCCACATTGTCACTGGACAGACACGTGCGCTTTTCTGTCAGCACACCCCCAGCAGCAGTGAGGACACGTTCCGAGAGAACGCTGGCTGCAGGACACGACAAGATCCCCAAAGCATAAGTGGCGAGTTCAGGCCATTTTTCTAGATTGGAAGCCCAAAATGAGCAAGGCTCAAGTAGCACAGTCATGGCATCGATATTCACCTGCAGATACTTCTATATCTATGTCTCCTCCTCCTTTTACTTGTCCAGCTCTTTTGTTTCAGCAGGAGTATACAGTCATATGAAAAAGCTGGGCACCGCTATTAATATGTATCCTTCCCCTGAACAATTATGTTGAATAATCTTTGTTTTCAGATCATTTGAGAGTTGTTTTCAGGAGCCCATGATGCCACTCTTCATAGGAGATTCAAACAGGAGAACAACTTGCAAGTGGCCACCTTAAATACCTTTTCTCATGATTGGATACACCTGCCTATGAAGGTCAAAGCTCAATGAGGTTACAAAACCAATTTAGTGCTTTAGTAAGTCAGTAAAAAAATAGTTAGGAGTGTTCAAATCAAGAAATTGATAAAAGTGCCCATACTTTTGCACTGGTCAAATTTTCCTTAAATGCGGATAGCGGAGTAGCACTTTTAATACTGAAATTATACGGAAATGCATTAGTTTGGTCTGCCTGTTGCAAGGTAAAATTGATGACTGCAGATTTCTTTATAAACAAATTGATTTATAATAGTTTTAAAAATAAGCAAAACTCCAAAAGTAAGTTTTTCAATTTAAAAATAGAACTATGATATATAACATTTTTGTTGACGAATTGAAGAACGTTCATGGAGAGCAGAGTGACGAAACAGGATACACTTACTATTAAAAATGAAAGTTAGTGCCTCCGTTTAGCCAACCTACAGCCATGTTACACAGACCAAAAGTAAGAATATGCAGGCTAAACACTTGAATGTATAATTTTGCAGTTCCTAAGAATATTTGAAGACTCAACAAATTGCAGCAAAATTTAAAGCTGATGATAAGCTTGACAATAATGATGACTTATATGGCTCAGATAAACCAAAATAAAGCATTTACTGATACTGAAATTTTAAAGAAATGCTTTAGTTAGGTCTGCCTGTTGAATTGTAAAATTGACAAATGCTGTTTTCTTCATAAACATATTGATTGATAATAGTTTTTTAAATTGTGCAAATCTCCAAAAACATTAGTAATTTTTTTCAATTTCAAAATAGAAATATAGCATGTAACATTAATATTGATGCATTGAAGAACATTCATGGTGAGCAGAGTGACTAAAAGGGATGCACTTACAAAATTTAAATAAAAGTTAGTGCCTCTATTTAGCCAGCCTGCATCCATGTTACACAGATCAAAAGTAAGAACATACAAGCTAAACACATGAATTTATAAATTTGCAGTTTCTAAGAATGTCTGAAAACTGGACAAATTGAAGCAAAAATTAAAGTTGATGATAAGCATGACAATAGTGATGACTTTTATAGCCCAGATATCTATATATAAGGTACTTACTAATACTGAAATTTTAAAGAAATGCATTAGTTTGGTCTGCATGTTGAATTGGAAAATTGATGAAAGTAGTTTTCTTTATAATCATATTGATTGATAAAGGTTTTTAAATTATGCTTTTAATAAATCTTTAAGCAAAAAGACACTTTTTTTAACTTTAAATACAGCACACATAAAATCAATGTATGAAACCGTTACATTTCAAATTTACAAGTCTTAAAAATATGCAAAACTAGATTCCACCAATGAAAATGAAGTGTTCTTGCAACTCCCTTAATTTGCTTATCAGACATGATTACTTTGTTTTTCTTACCTTTAGCAAGTGTAACTTAATTAACAACTTAAATGAATGGCTATGCAAAGGAAGTCTTTTGTTCATTTACTCACAGTTTGTAAATTTGGCTTCAAGAACTCACTACAGGGTAGATGTTCATCAACACTCCAAAAACATTAGTTTTTTTTTGCATTTAAAAAATAGAAATATAGTATGTAACAATAACGTTTTTTTATTGATGATCATTCATGGTGAGCAGAGTGACAAAACAGGATGCACTTACTATTTAAAAAAAAGTTAGTGCTTCTGTTTAGTCAGCCTGCATCCATGTTAAACAGATAAAAAATAAGAACATACAGGCTAAACACGTGAATGTATAATTTTGCAGCTCCTAAGAATATTTGAAGACTGAACAAATTGCAGAAGAATTTAAAGCTGAGGATGAGCATTACAATAATGATGATTTATATGGCTCAGATATACCAAAATAAAGCACTTTTGATACTGAAATTTTACAGAAATGAATTAGTTTTGTCTGCCTGTTGCAAGGTAAAATTGATGACTGCAGATTTCTTTATAAACATATTGATTTATAATAGTTTTAAAATTAAGCAAAACTACAAAAGTAAGTTTTTTCAATTTAAAAATAGAACTATGATATATAACATTATTGTTGCCTAATTGAAGAACGTTCATGGAGAGCAGAGTGACGAAACAGGATGCACTTACTATTTGAAATGAAAGTTAGTGCCTCCGTTTAGCCAACCTACAGCCATGTTACACAGACCAAAAGTAAGAATATGCAGGCTAAACACATGAATGTATAATTTTGCAGTTCCTAAGAATATTTGAAGACTGAACAAATTGCAGCAAAATTTAAAGCTGATGATAAGCTTGACAATAATGATGACTTATATGGCTCAGATAAACCAAAATAAAGAACTTACTGATACTGAAATTTTAAAGAAATGCATTAGTTTGGTTTGCCTGTTGAATTGTACAATTGAGAAAATGCAGTTTTCTTTATAAACATATTGATTGATAATAGTTTTTAAATTGTGCAAATCTCCCAAAACATTAGTAATTTTTTTAAATTTCAAAATAGAAATATAGTATGTAACATTAATATTAATGCATTGAAGAACATTCATGGTGAGCAGAGTGACTAAAAGGGATACGCTTACAAAATGTAAATAAAAGTTAGTGCCTCTATTAGCCAGCCTGCATCCATGTTACACAGATCAAAAGTAAGAACATACAAGCTAAACACATGAATGTATAATTTTGCAGTTTCTAAGAATGTCTGAAAACTGGACAAATTGAAGCAGAAATTAAACTTGATGATAAGCATGACAATAGTGATGACTTTTATAGCCCAGATATCTATATATAAGGCACTTACTAATACTGAAATTTTACAGAAATGCATTAGTTTGGTCTGCATGTTGAATTGGTCAGGTAATTAAAATAAAATGACTGCTTACCTGAATGAAAAAAAAAAGACATGGTACTTCAGGGTTCCCTTCAGTAAGTGAAAGATTGTCAGAATATCTCCCCTTTTTATAAACTGGAACAATTAACCCTGAAACCAATGAAAATTAAGTGTTCTTGCACCTCCCTAAATTTGCTTATCAGACATGATTACTTTGTTTGTTTTTCTTATCTTTAGCAAGTGTAACTTAATTAACAACTTAAATGAATGGCTATGCAAAGGAAGTCTTTTGTTCATTTACTCACAGTTTGTAAATTTGGCTTCAAGAACACACTACAGGGTAGATGTTCATCAACACTCCAAAAACATTATTATTTTTTTTAATTTAAAAAATAGAAATATAGTATGTAACAATAACGTTTTTTTATTGATGATCATTCATGGTGAGCAGAGTGACAAAACAGGATGCACTTACTATTTAAAAAAAAGTTAGTGCTTCTGTTTAGTCAGCCTGCATCCATGTTAAACAGATAAAAAATAAGAACATACAGGCTAAACACATGAATGTATAATTTTGCAGCTCCTAAGAATATTTGAAGACTGAACAAATTGCAGAAGAATTTAAAGCTGAGGATGAGCATTACAATAATGATGATTTATATGGCTCTGATATACCAAAATAAAGCACTTCTGATACTTAAATTTTAGAGAAATTCATTTGTTTGGTCTGCCTGTTGCAAGGTAAAAGTGATGAATGCAGATTTCTTTTTAAACATATTGATTTTTAATAGTTTTAAAATTAAGCAAAACTCCAAAAGTAAGTTTTTTAAATTTTACTATAGAACTATGATATATAACATTATTGTTGACGCATTGAAGAACGTTCATGGTGA
Source organism: Anomaloglossus baeobatrachus (assembly GCF_048569485.1). Taxonomy (NCBI): domain Eukaryota; kingdom Metazoa; phylum Chordata; class Amphibia; order Anura; family Aromobatidae; genus Anomaloglossus; species Anomaloglossus baeobatrachus. The sequence continues at coordinate 93,758,363 of NC_134356.1, read as the reverse complement.
GCAGAGTGACGAAACAGGATGCACTTACTATTTGAAATGAAAGTTAGGGCCTCCGTTTAGCCAACCTACAGCCCTGTTACACAGACCAAAAGTAAGAATATGCAGGCTAAACACATGAATGTATAATTTTGCAGTTCCTAAAAATATTTGAAGACTCAACAAATTGCAGCAAAATTTAAAGCTGATGATAAGCTTGACAATAATGATGACTTATATGGTTCAGATAAACCAAAATAAAGCACTTACTGATACTGAAATTTTAAAGAAATGCATTAGTTTGGTCTGCCTGTTGAATTGTAAAATTGACAAATGCTGTTTTCTTTATATGCATATTGATTGAGAATAGTTTTTAAATTGTGCAAGTCTCCAAAAACATTAGTAATTTTTTTTTCATTTCAAAATAGAAATATAGTATGTAACATTAATATTGATGCATTGAAGAACATTCATGGTGAGCAGAGTGACTAAAAGGGATGCATTTACAAAATTTAAATAAAAGTTAGCGCCTCTATTTAGCCAGCCTGCATCCATGTTACACAGATTAAAAGTAAGAACATACAAGCTAAACACATGAATGTATAATTTTGCAGTTTCTAAGAATCTTTGAAAACTGGACAAATTGAAGCAGAAATTAAAGTTGATGATAAGCATGACAATAGTGATGACTTTTATAGCCCAGATATACATATAAGTCACTTACTAATACTGAAATTTTACAGAAATGCATTAGTTTGGTCTGCATGTTAAATTGAAAAATTGATGAAAGTGGTTTTCTTTATAATCATATTGATTGATAAAGGTTTTTAAATTATGCTTTTAATAAATCTCTAAGCAAAAAGACACATTTTTTAACTTTAAATACAGCACACATAAAATCAATTTAGGAAACCGTTACATTTCAAATTTACAAGTCTTAAAAATATGCAAAACTAGATTCTCAAATTTTTCTAAATATTTAAGCTTTGAAACAAATATTGTAAACAAATTTACGTAAGAAAATTGTAGATAGCAATATGATGTGGTGTTTTAAAACTGACTGATAAAGCAGATTAAAAATGATAAAAGTGTAGTGTTTCCTGCTACTAGAATATTTTACTAGAGAAATCATAGCAATACAGTTTTAGAAACATCTACATGTCTTAACAGATGTCAGGTAACTAAAATAAAATGACTGCTTACCTAAATGAAAAAAAGAAATGGTACTTCAGGGTTCCCTTCAGTAAGTGAAAGATTGTCAGAATATCTCCCCTTTTTATAAGCTGGAACAATTAACCCTGAAACCAATGAAAATGAAGTGTTCTTGCAACTCCCTTAATTTGCTTAACAAACATGATTACCATGCCTGATGAAGAGACCTGAGTAGTCTCGAAAGCTTGCAATTATTTCCATCTTTTCAGTTAGCCATTAAAAGGTATCAACCACTGAGGACTCTCTGTTCTTTTAAACAATTTTTTTATCTCTACTGGCTAACACGGTACAAAGATATATTTTACTTGTATCATACTTTGTTTTTCTTACCTTTAGCAAGTGTAACTTAATTAGCAACTTAAATGAATGGCTATGCAAAGAAAGTCTTTTGTTCATTTACTCACAGTTTGTAAATTTGGCTTCAAGAACTCACTACAGGGTAGATGTTCATCAACACTCCAAATACATTAATTTTTTTTAATTGAAAAAATAGAAATATAGTATGTAACAATAATGTTTTTTCATTGAAGGTCATTCATGGTGAGCAGAGTGACAAAACAGGATGCATTTACTATTTAAAAAAAAGTTAGTGCTTCTGTTTAGCCAGCTTGCATCCATGTTACACAGATAAAAAAATAAAAACATACAGGCTAAACACAATAATGTATAATTTTGCAGATCCTAAGAATATTTGAAGACTGAACAAATTGCAGAAGAAATTAAAGCTGAGGATGAGCATTACTATAATGATTGTTTATATGGCTCAGATATACCAAAATAAAGCACTTTTGATACTGACATTTTACAGAAATACATTAGTTTGGTCTGCCTGTTGCAAGGTAAAATTGATGACTGCAGATTTCTTTATAAACATTTTGTTTTATAATAGTTTTAAAATTAAGCAAAACTCCAAAAGTAAGTTTTTTAAATTTAAAAATAGAACTATAGTAAATAACATTATTGTTGACGCATTGAAGAACGTTCATGGTGAGCAGAGTGACGAAACAGGATGCACTTTCTATTTGAAATGAAAGTTAGTGCCTCCGTTTAGCCAACCTACAGCCATGTTACACAGACCAAAAGTAAGAATATGCAGGCTAAACACATGAATGTATAATTTTGCAGTTCCTAAGAATATTTGAAGACTGAACAAATTGCAGCAAAATTTAAAGCTGATGATAAGCTTGACAATAATGATGACTTATATGGCTCAGATAAACCAAAATGAAGCAGTTACTGATACTGAAATTTTAAAGAAATGCATTAGTTTGGTCTGCCTGTTGAATTGTAAAATTGACAAATGCAGTTTTCTTTAGAAACATATTGATTGATAATAGTTTTTAAATTGTGCAAATCTCCAAAAACATTAGTAATTTTTTTTAATTTCAAAATAGAAATATAGTATGTAACATTAATATTGATGCATTGAAGAACATTCATGGTGAGCAGAGTGACTGAAAGGGAAGCACTTACAAAATTTAAATAAAAGTTAGTGCCTCTATTTAGCCAGCCTGCATCCATGTTACACAGATAAAAAAATATAAACATACAGGCTAAACACATTAATGTATAATTTTGCAGATCCTAAGAATATTTGAAGACTGAACAAATTGCAGAAGAAATTAAAGCTCAGGATGAGCATTACAATAATGATTATTTATATGGCTCAGATATACCAAAATAAAGCACTTTTGATACTGACATTTTACAGAAATACATTAGTTTGGTCTGCCTGTTGCAAGGTAAAATTGATGACTGCAGATTTCTTTATAACCATTTTGTTTTATAATAGTTTTACAATTAAGCAAAACTCCAAAAGTAAGTTTTTTAAATTTAAAAATAGAACTATAATAAATAACATTATTGTTGACGCATTGAAGAACGTTCATGGTGAGCAGAGTGAAGAAACAGGATGCACTTACTATTTGAAATGAAAGTTAGTGCCTCCGTTTAGCCAACCTACAGCCTTGTTACACAGACCAAAAGTAAGAATATGCAGGCTAAACACATGAATGTATAATTTTGCAGTTCCTAAGAATATTTGAAGACTGAACAAATTGCAGCAAAATTTAAAGCTGATGATAAGCTTGACAATAATGATCACTTAAAAGGCTCAGATAAACCAAAATGAAGCAGTTACTGATTAGAGTTGAGCGCGGTTCGCGGTTCTCCAGTTCTAGGCTCGAGTGATTTTGGGGGCTGTTCGAGATCGAACTAGAACTCGAGCTTTTTGCAAAAGCTCGATAGTTCTAGATACGTTCGAGAACGGTTCTAGCAGCAAAAAGCAGGGCTTTTTACAGCTACAGTGTGCAGGAGCCATCGCTGGCAGCCTGCCAGAAGCTCTGGTAACCAAGATAAACATCGGGGATCCAACCAAAGCGCTTTGGTTAGTAACCCGATGTTTATCCTAGTTACGTGCAGGAAGCCCACACTTCCCCGCTCAGCTCGCTCCGCCCCCTCCTGCCCGCGGCATGTACACACACACACACACACACACACACACACATGGTCCCGCTCGGCTTACCTGCGGTGATGAAGTCCCGCCATCCCGACCTCAGCGCTGTCACTGTCCTCCATGGCCGCCGCTTGTCACATCACCTTCTCTCGCTTCCGACCCGAGACGGACTAGCGGTGACGTCACGGGCCTCTCGCGATACTTGGTGTGAAGGCGCCGGTCATTGAACTCAGTGACAGGGGCTGTCAGTGTGCTGGAGATCAGCGCAGGTAATGTACCTCGCTGACAGCAGCACTTGTCATCCCCTGCAGTGACCTGGGCTGACCCATTGATGTTAGCTCAGGTCACTGCACTGCTCTCCCAGCCAATGGGGAACATTCTGCTCTTCATTGACTGGGACAGTGTGGATCGTCATGGCAACCCCTTGGATTACACCAGACCTGGATTTGTTTTTCTTTCTAATAAATTGGTTAAAGAGGGAATGTTTTGGGGAGTGTTTTTTCAAATAAAAATGTGTTTGTCGTCTATTTTTTTTATTACTGACTGGGTTGGTGATGTCGGGTATCTGATAGACGCCTGACCTCACCAACCCCAGGGCTTGATGCCAGGTGACATTACACATCTGGTATTAACCCCATATATTACCCCGTTTGCCACCGCACCAGGGCGCGGGATGAGCTGGAGCGAAGCACCAGGATTGGCGCATCTAATGGATGCGCCACTTCTGGGGCGGCTGCGGCCTGCTATTTTTAGGCTGGGGAGAGTCCAATAACCATGGACCTCCTTAGTCTGAGAATATCAGACCCCAGCTGTCTGCTTTACCTTGGCTGGTGATCCAATTTTGGGGGGACCCCTACATGTTTTTTTTTTAAATTATCTATTTAATTTAAAATAACAGCGTGGGGTGCCCTCAGTTTTGGATTACCAGCCAAGGTGAGGTTGCCAGCTGTGGTCTGCAGGCTGCAGCCGTCTGCTTTACCCTAGCTGGCTACAAAAATAGGGGGAACCCTACGTCATTTTTTTTTTTTCATTTTTTTTGGCTAAATACAAAGATAAGCACCCCTTAGTGCCACATGAAAGGCACCAAAGGGTGCAAAATTACAAAATGCAGGAGAGTGGGACATTATGTGTCTTTCTGCCATTATAATGACAGAAAAGACTGATATGAAGTGCACAAGCACAAGAAAATCACCAGAGCGCTCTACGCTTTTAAAAGCAGTAGAAAATGGCACTGGAGTGAACATGTGACCGCCTCATGTAGGATGAAGCTATGGATCCTGGGTAAATTTATGCATTTACCCTCATTCAGTTTTTTTGCAGTACACAAAAAAAACGGAAGGCACACGGATGACAAACAGATGACATACGGACCGTCTACGGAACGGAAACGGATGCCACACGGATGCACCCGTGAAAAAAAACGGACTGTTTTTTGCAGACCACAAAAATGGATCGGTCGTGTTAATGTAGCCTTATTCTGATCTGCCGTTTATAAACAGCAGGCAGAAATAAGTGAATAACGCCCCCCAGCGTTAGAAAATCTCCGGGGTTTCAGGGCTAGCTGAGACCCTGGAGATCATGATTCAGGACGGTTTTTCCGGTCCCCGCTCACGTGATCACAGGTATACACTGTACACCGATGATCACGTTACAGTAAATGACAGCGCTGGTAAAAAATTATTTATCTCCCATCTGGCATGAACAAACACTTCTCCACTTCTTCTCCACTTCTTCTCCACTTCTCCACTTTTTCTCCACTTTTTCTCCACTCTTTCTACATTTTTTCTCCACTTTTTCTCCACTTTTTCTCCACTTTTTCTCCATTTTTTCTCCACTTTTTCTCCACTTTTTCTCCACTTTTTCTCCATTTTTTCTCCACTTTTTCTCCACTTTTTCTCCATTTTTTCTCCACTTTGTCTCCACTTTGTCTCCACTTTTTCTCCATTTTTTCTCCACTTTTTCTCCATTTTTTCTCCACTTTTTCTCCACTTGTTCTCCACTTTGTCTCCACTTTTTCTCCATTTTTTCTCCACTTTTTCTCCATTTTTTCTCCACTTTTTCTCCACTTGTTCTCCACTTTGTCTCCACTTTTTCTCCATTTTTTCTCCACTTTTTCTCCACTTTTTCTACATTTTTCTCCACTTTTTATCCATTTTTTCTCCACTTTTTCTACATTTTTTCTCCACTTTTTCTCCACTTTTTCTCCATTTTCTCTCCACTTTTTCTCCACTTTTTCTACATTTTTTCTCCACTTTTTCTACATTTTTTCTCCATTTTTTCTCCACTTTTTCTCCACTTTTTCTCCATTTTTTCTCCACTTTTTCTCCACTTTTTCTCCACTTTTTCTCCATTTTTTCTCCACTTTTTCTCCACTTTGTCTCCACTTTGTCTCCACTTTTTCTCCACTTTTTCTACATTTTTTCTCCACATTTTCTCCACTTTTTCTCCACTTTTTCTACATTTTTTCTCCACTTTTTCTACATTTTTTCTCCACTTTTTCTCCACTTTTTCTACATTTTTTCTCCACTTTTTCTCCACTTTTTCTCCACTTTTTCTACATTTTTTGTCCACTTTTTCTACATTTTTTCTCCACTTTTTCTCCATTTTTTTCTCCACTTTTTCTCCACTTTTTCTCCACTTTTCCTCCACTTTTTCTACATTTTTTCTCCACTTTTTCTACATTCTTTCTTCACTTTTTCTCCACTTTTTCTCCATTTTTCTCCACTTTTTCTCCACTTTTTCTCCACTTTTTCTCCATTTTTTTCTTCACTTTTTCTCCACTTTTTCTCCACTTTTTCTACATTTTTTCTCCACTTTTTCTCCACTTTTTCTCCACTTTTTCTCCATTTTTTCTCCACTTTTTCTCCTTTTTTTCTCCACTTTTTCTACATTTTTTCTACACTTTTTCTACATTTTTTCTCCACTTTTTCTCCACTTTTTCTCCACTTTTTCTACATTTTTTCTCCATTTTTTCTCCATTTTTTCTCCACTTTTTCTCCACTTTTTCTCCATTTTTTCTCCACTTTTTCTCCACTTTTTCTCCACTTTTTCTCCATTTTTTCTCCACTTTTTCTCCACTTTGTCTCCACTTTGTCTCCACTTTTTCTCCACTTTTTCTACATTTTTTCTCCACATTTTCTCCACTTTTTCTCCACTTTTTCTACATTTTTTCTCCACTTTTTCTACATTTTTTCTCCATTTTTTCTCCACTTTTTCTCCACTTTTTCTCCATTTTTTCTCCACTTTTTCTCCACTTTTTCTCCACTTTTTCTCCATTTTTTCTCCACTTTTTCTCCACTTTGTCTCCACTTTGTCTCCACTTTTTCTCCACTTTTTCTACATTTTTTCTCCACATTTTCTCCACTTTTTCTCCACTTTTTCTACATTTTTTCTCCACTTTTTCTACATTTTTTCTCCACTTTTTCTCCACTTTTTCTACATTTTTTCTCCACTTTTTCTCCACTTTTTCTCCACTTTTTCTACATTTTTTGTCCACTTTTTCTACATTTTTTCTCCACTTTTTCTCCATTTTTTTCTCCACTTTTTCTCCACTTTTTCTCCACTTTTCCTCCACTTTTTCTACATTTTTTCTCCACTTTTTCTACATTCTTTCTTCACTTTTTCTCCACTTTTTCTCCATTTTTCTCCACTTTTTCTCCACTTTTTCTCCACTTTTTCTCCATTTTTTTCTTCACTTTTTCTCCACTTTTTCTCCACTTTTTCTACATTTTTTCTCCACTTTTTCTCCACTTTTTCTCCACTTTTTCTCCATTTTTTCTCCACTTTTTCTCCTTTTTTTCTCCACTTTTTCTACATTTTTTCTACACTTTTTCTACATTTTTTCTCCACTTTTTCTCCACTTTTTCTCCACTTTTTCTACATTTTTTCTCCATTTTTTCTCCATTTTTTCTCCACTTTTTCTCCACTTTTTCTCCATTTTTTCTCCACTTTTTCTCCACTTTTTCTCCACTTTTTCTCCATTTTTTCTCCACTTTTTCTCCACTTTGTCTCCACTTTGTCTCCACTTTTTCTCCACTTTTTCTACATTTTTTCTCCACATTTTCTCCACTTTTTCTCCACTTTTTCTACATTTTTTCTCCACTTTTTCTACATTTTTTCTCCACTTTTTCTCCACTTTTTCTACATTTTTTCTCCACTTTTTCTCCACTTTTTCTCCACTTTTTCTACATTTTTTGTCCACTTTTTCTACATTTTTTCTCCACTTTTTCTCCATTTTTTTCTCCACTTTTTCTCCACTTTTTCTTTACTTTTTCTCCACTTTTTCTACATTTTTTCTCCACTTTTTCTACATTCTTTCTTCACTTTTTCTCCACTTTTTCTCCATTTTTCTCCACTTTTTCTCCACTTTTTCTCCACTTTTTCTCCATTTTTTTCTTCACTTTTTCTCCACTTTTTCTCCACTTTTTCTACATTTTTTCTCCACTTTTTCTCCACTTTTTCTCCACTTTTTCTCCATTTTTTCTCCACTTTTTCTCCTTTTTTTCTCCACTTTTTCTACATTTTTTCTACACTTTTTCTACATTTTTTCTCCACTTTTTCTCCACTTTTTCTCCACTTTTTCTACATTTTTTCTCCATTTTTTCTCCACTTTTTCTCCACTTTTTCTCCACTTTTTCTCCATTTTTTCTCCACTTTTTCTCCACTTTTTCTCCATTTTTTCTCCATTTTTTCTCCACTTTTTCTCCATTTTTTCTCCACTTTTTCTCTGTTCTTTTTCTATGGTCGGTCTACCCATTAGCTCTGCCATGCATAGTGTAGCTCTACACCTACTGCACATGTTACTTTATGATTGACATCTCTTTCGTACCAGAGCTGTCTAAGCCTACTCTGACCCCATATTTGTCATTACTATATTGTCCTTGTACTGTATTATGACATTTGTATCATGTGTTTCATTTCTTGCTGTGTTGCAATTTTTTTGCTGCATCCCAATTGTACCTCTACATTGTTCGAGTTTATGTTATTGTTCTCTCACTCTTATGTGATACTGATTATTGTCATTTTTCATGATTACATGCAGATAAGTCCAATCTGACGAAGGCTCAGGCCGAAACGTCATTTGTAACTTGTTTTGGACAAAAACATATATGCTTATGAAAAAATTTTTTTTCTTAATACGGACCAATAAAGAGTGATTTTGCATTACTATCCGTTGTGACTTACTGACTTAGTCTGGGAGATTTAGAGTGCCGAGGTTACTCATTCATTTTATCTATTATTACCTCTGAGCACCTATATACCAGTGAGCAGAGCTTCCTCTACAGTAGTTCTCCTGATTAGGCATGCCCTTACCTCATGAGCAGGGCATTGCAGCTTTGGTTGCAACCATTACGACATGGACTCTGCTGCTGTGGTCCCGGGGAGAGTGAGTGCAGATTCATTGCACCCACACTCCTCACATGAAGGGTCCGCACTCCTAGAAAATGGGGGATACGTTCCCTGAGTGTCTCCCCCCCATATTCTAGACGGTCCAGAGTCATCGTGGGACCCCTTTATTTTTTTTCTTACAATAAATTGGTGAAAGAGGAAATGTTTTGGGGACTGTTTTTTCAAATAAATTTCTTTTGTCGATTTTTTGTTTTTGTTGGTACTGACAGTTTATGATGTTGGGTATCTAATAGACGCCATGACATCACAAACTGCTGGGCTTGATCTCAGGTGACTTTACAGCTAGTATCAACCCGATTTATTACCCCGTTTGCCACTGCCCCAAGGCACGGGATGAGCTGGGGTGAAGCGCCAGGATTGGCACATCTAGTGGATGCGCCACGTCTGGGGTGCCTGCGGCCTGCTATTTTTAGGCTGTGAAGGCCCAATAACTATGGACCCTCCCACCCTGAGAATACCAGACCACAGCTGTCCGCTTTACCTTGGCTGGTGATCCAATTTGGAGGGGACCCTACTTTTTTTGTGTAATTATTAATATTTATAAAATAATTATAAAAAAAGAGCCTGGGGGGACCTCCACATTGGATCCCCAACCACGGTAAAGCTGCCAGCTGTGGTTTTCAGGCTACAGACGTCTGCTTTACCCTAGCTGGCTATCAAAAATGGGGGGACCCAACGTCATTTTTTTTAACTATTTTTTAAATAGAAAAAATTAATGGGCTTCCCTGTATTTTGATTGCCAACCAAGGTAACGACAGGCAGATGGGGGTGGCAACCCATAGCTGTCTGCTTTATCTGCGCTGAGAATCAAAAATACCGCGGAGCGCTGTGTCATTTTTTTTAAAGATTTATTTTTACAGCACTGTGATGTCCAGCAATCAAAATACAGGGAAGCCCATTTTGTTTTTAGTTATTTAAATAAATAATTAAAAAAATATATATGGGCTCCCGCTGCATTTTTTGTATTGCTAGCTAAGGGTAATCCAAGCAGCTACTGGCTGCTAACCCCCACTGCTTGGTGTTACCTTCACTGGCAATGGAAAATCCAGGGAAGCATTTTTTAATTTTTTGGCCAAAAAACTATAAAAAAAAGGACGTGAGCTTCGCCATATTTTTGTATGCTAGCTAGGTATAGCAGGCAGGTGCTGGAAGAGTTGGATACAGTGCCAGAAGATGGCACTTCTATGAAAGTGCCATTTTCTGAGGCGGCTGCAGACTGCAATTCGCAGCAGTGGGGCCCAGAAAGCTCAGGCCAACCTGTGCTGCATATTCCAATCCCCAGCTGCCTAGATGTACCTGGCTGGACACAAAAATGGAGCGAAGCCTACGTCATTTGTTTTCTAATTATTTCATGAAATACATGAAATAATAAAAAAAGGCTTCCCTTTATTTTTGGTTCCCAGCCGTTTACAAATAGGCAACTGGGGGTTGGGGGCAGCCGTACCTGCCTGCTGTACCTGGCTAGCATACAAAAATATAGCGAAGCCCACGTACTTTTTTCAGCAAAAAACTTCTGCATACAGTCCTGGATGGAGTATGCTGAGTATGCTGAGCCTTGTAGTTCTGCAGCTGCTGTGTGTCTGTATGGAGAAGAGCAGACAGCAGCTGCAGAACTACAAGGCTCAGCATACTCCATCCAGGACTGTATGCAGAAGTTTTTTGCCCACCAAAAAAAATGACGTGGGCTTTGCCATATTTTTGTATGCTAGCCAGGTACAGCATGCAGCCACGGGCTGCCTCCAACCCCCAGTTGCCTATTTGTACCCGGCTGGGAACCAAAAATATAGGGAAGCCCTTTTTTTTTTAATTATTTCACTTATTTCATGAAATAATTAAAAAACAAATGACATGGGCTTCGCCCCATTTTTGTGTCCAGCCGGGTACAACTAGGCAGCTGGGGATTGGAATCCGCAGCACAGGTTAGCCCGAGGTTTCTGGGCGCCTCTGCTGCGAATTTCAGTCCGCAGCCGTCCCAGAAAATGGCGCTCTCATAGAAGCGCCATCATCTGGCGCTGTATCCAACTCTTCCAACAGCCCTGGAGCCGGGTGGCTTGTTGGGTAATCATGAGTTAATACTGGCTTTGTTTTACTAGCCAGTATTAAGCCAGAGATTCTTAATGTCAGGCACGTTTGACCCGGCCATTAAGAATTTCCAATAAAGGCTTAAAAAAAACACCACACAGAGAAAAAATACTTTAATAGAAATAAATACACAGACACATTAGAGACTCCATCTTTATTACCCCCTGTCAGCCCAATAAATCCCCAATAAACCAGCGCTGATAAGAGGTTTTTAATAGAGGCTTAAATTATAAGCAGCAATTTCAGTGTTCCAAGTGCCTTTAAATGAATTTCAAGAAACTGCACTTCAGGATTGTAGTGAGGATTGTAGTGAGGATTGTAGTGAGGATGAGGTGCCCCAGCCCATTACTTGATGGGCTGGGGCACCTCATCCTCACTACAATCCTCACTAGTGTAGTAGTAGTGACGATTGTAGTGAGGATGAGGTGCCCCAGCCCATCACTTGATGGGCTGGGGCACCTCATCTTCACTACAATCCTCACTACAATCGGGAAGCAGCGTGCAGCCTTCACTCCGTGAGTGATCAGTGCTGCTAGCGGTAACAGCGGTAACGCTGACAGACGCGTTACCATAGCAACGGTGCTCCCGGAGCCGCGGTTAGCGATGACGTCACCGCTAACTGCGTTGCTATGGCAACGGTGATCTCCGTTAATGACCGGCTGTGTCAGCCGGTCCCTAACGGAACGGGGAGTCGACCGTGTGCTAGAGCATATCGCCGGTACACGGCGATACACAAATGTGCACCGTGTACCGGAGAGATGCACTCGCAGGTCTTACATGACGTGTCATAGTCATGTGACCAGTCTGTAGCCAATGAGATAATAGCCACGTGACTGGTCACATAGATATTTTGACGTCACGATAGGTCCTGCTTCTCTACTGGCAGTGCCGGTCACCGGGAGGATTCAGCGATTATCGGATGGAATAGCGGCAGGAGACAGAGTGCAGGAGGGATCGCGGGGACCGGTAAGTGTTATGGCAATGTTTATTAACTGTTTGTGTACATTTATCATGCATTTTTATGTGTTTGTGATTGCCTCCCATTATAGCCTATAGGTTCGAGTTTGGTTCGTCGAACATTCGACGACCCGAACTCGAACGGGACCCCCGTTCGGCGAACCGACCTCGAGCCGAACCGCGACCGGTTCGCTCATCTCTACCTCTGAGAGCCATGATTTGTGCATTTTGGTTCTTTTAGAAACACAGCGAGGGGACTCCAACCACAGTCTCCCTCGTTGCCACTAATTGGGCCACACACACCCCACTTGACTGGCATCGGTTGACCCCCCTTTTGAAAAAGAAAAAGATGCTTTGCATTAAGCACTCTCAAAAATACGCGTGCCTTTCCCGTCCCCTGGCTGACCCAGGGGAAGAAAAGTCCTCTGAGAGCCATGACTTGTTCATCTTTTTTGTCTTTTAGAAACACAGCGAGGGGACTCCAACCACAGTCTCCCTCGTTGCCACTAATTGGGCCACACACCCCACTTGACTGGCATCAGTTGACCCAATTTTCAAGATGAAAAAGATGCTTTGCATGAAGCACTCTCAAAAATACGTGTGCCTTTCCCATCCCCTGGCTGACCCAGGGGAAGAAAAGTCCTCTGAGAGCCATGTCCACATTGTCAGTGGAAAGACACGTGTGCTTATCTGCCAGCAGACCCCCAGCAGCACTGAAGACAGGTTCCGAGAGAACGCTGGCTGCAGGACACGACAAGATCCCCAAGGTGTACGTGTCGAGCTCAGGCAATTTATCCAGATTGGAAGCCTAAAATGAGCAGGGCTCAAGTTGCACAGTAATGGCATCGATGTTTCCTTGCATATACTCATATATCTGTGTGTCCTCCTCTTTTTCCTTGTCCAGCTCTTTTGTTTTCGCATGAGTATATGTACTTGTCACTTTCACATGTGTTTGTGTTGTGTTGTGAGTTGTTTGTCACCTTTTGGACACCTTTGAGGGTGTTTTCTAGGTGTTTTTATGTGCTTGTGAATGCCTGAAATTGTTTCCTATGCGGTTCGAGTTCGGTTCGTCGAACGTTCGATGAACCGAACTCGAACGGGACCTCCGTTTGGCGAACCGACCTCGAGCCGAACCTGGGACCGGTTCGCTCATCTCTAATTCTAACCCATAAAAGGCTTGACTTTAATCCTATCAACTCCTTTTCCAGAGACCTCCTGCTGATCCTTGAGAAGGCACTGGATGACGGTCTTATTACCAAGAAGGTTCTGGAGGGACTTTTAGTTAAATTCCCCAGGGTGCCCACGTTTTATCTGCTCCCCAAGATTCACAAGGATGCCATCAGTCCACTGGGCCGTCCGATTGTGTCTGGTTTGGAGGGAATGTGTGACCCGGTATGTAGATTCATTGATATCTATTTAAAACCGTTGGTTGAAATGCTTCCCTCCTACCTAAAACACAAAACGGACGTGCTCAATAGGATTGATGGCATCTATATGGAAGTGGACATGTTGATCGTCACGGCGGATATAGAGTCATTATATACCTGTATCCGCCATGAGGATGGAGGCAGCGGTCCACTTCTTCCTCGGGACCTCCGGTCGGGACAGTGAGATGTGTGATTTAATACTCCAGCTGCTCCGCTTTATCCTAACCCATAATTTCTTTACTTTTAAGAACTCGTTCTACCTGCAGCAGCGCGGCACTGCGATGGGTGCGGCCTGTGAACCCTCAAATGCTAATCTCTTCCTGGGGTACTAGGAGAGATCAATTTTTGGCGACGAGGGTGACCAGGCCGTATCCCATCAGCACTGGTCCATCTTGAAGACTGACCCAGCTCTTAGGGATTCACTTTAAGACTTTCCATTGATGAGCGCGAGAAGGTCGTTGAATTTAAGAGATAAGCTTGTCCAAAGCCATTATGTTCCCCAAACCTCTGGGTTTCTTGGTTCTTTATTGCCCCGTGTGGGCTGTTTCCCGTGCGGCCATTGTCTGGCCTGCCGCAATGTTGTACGCAGTTTTGTGTTCTCATCTGCTGATGGGAAACGAGAGTTTCAAATCAGAGATTATATATCCTGCGGTACATCTAATGTCATCTACTATGCGGTTTGCGGGTGTTCACTGATCTATATTGGTCTAACATCGCGATAACTACAACTACTTATCAGTGCTAAAGCCACAACAAAAGAACCCAGCATGGTTAAACGCTTGAAATTTTCCCATAACAACATATATGGCAAAAATGCATTATAAACGAATGTACTTTTTAGGTCCAGTATCTTTAAGATGACAATAAATGTTGGAAAAATGTATGGGTGTCTTACAGTGCCAGAGAAGCTTATTCTGATGGAGGAGAACGCTGATAGCATCCTTCCTGGTGAATGAAACAACTATTTTCTTCCTCCTGCCCTACATTGATCTATCTGATTGATGTGGTGGAGGAAAAAAAAAGATAGCAGGACCTGCATGGATGCTGCACTTTCTTTATAGCTGTAGGTACCTTCAGGTCATGTAATCAGTCACATTCCTGGAAGGAATTTCAAAATATGGTAATGAATACATTGATTGTGTATACTTATCACATAATTACTATGATTTTGAACATTACAAAATCTTTAAGAGGAACTGCTGTTGCTGAGGGTGATCCCTCCTACCAAGCCAAGGGAAAAGGCTTCCGGCCCCAAAGGACAGGTTTGGACGAGGTGCTCTGCTCCTCCACATAAACCTAAGGCTCGGCGATTTTCACATTGTTGAACAGACATTTTAATACTATTCACTTGCTAAGGCTTCCGAATCGGAGCGGAAATTGAAAGATGGGAAGCAAATGGCCTCTGGAAGAATGGAGACAGGCGAATAGGTTTCTTTCTTGCAAGAAACCTTCAAGGATCTTTCCTGGAACCTATGACCGAACCTCATGGCTAAGGAGATAAGATGATAAGATCATCCAGAGAAGCGGGTATATCATGACTGGCCAGTTCGTCCTTGATTCTCCCAGATAGAACTTCCCAAAATGCAGCCGCAAATGCTTGATCTTTCCATCCTAATTTAGAAGCGAGGTTGGAAAACTGAACTGCATATTATTCAAGTATCAGAACTCCATGACACAAGTACAGAAGAGAGGACAAAACCAAGTTGACTCGAACCGGTCCTCAAAACTTTCTGGAAGGCCTGCAGAAATTCCTGCATATCAGTCATAATTGGGTCATTTATGTCCCACAGGGGATTAACCCAAGCAAAAGCCTCTCCCCCGAGGTGCGAGATCAGGAGCGCCACATTGGACCTGTCTGAAGAAAACTGATGGGCCAACAGCTCAAAGTGCTAAGCGCGCTGGTTCTTGAAACTTTGGCATTGTTTTGGCTCGCCATCAAAATAAGGTAAAGCAACCAGATGAGGTCCAGATTCAGACGACCGGAGCTGGAACGTTCAGACGGAGCCAGAGCTGGAACGTTCAGGCGGGCATTCACTGAACATAAATGGGCAAGAAGTTGATTATGCTGATCTCGCATCTGCAACAGTTCAGACAAAAGCAAAGAAGCGGAGATAGCACAGTCCATGCCCTGAGTAAACTGTAATGCTCGCTGCTGTTGATAGTAAGGCGGCAAGCAGAAGTGGACCCACTGAACCACAGAGGGCATCCAAACGTACCTTTTCCTGAGAAGTGCTTGAGTAAGTGTCCGACGTGAGGCAGACGCTAGGTGCCACTCCCAGGGCAGTGACTGGGATTGTGGCAGCTGACCGCCAAAACAGAGGCATACACATCTGAGGATAGGCACAGCCTAACGGCCGGAAGAACGGTGTACATGTTTTAAAGCTGTTTGTGTATCTAGGAGACCTGTGTTTTTGTCAGTAGGAGAGCTGTATGTGTATGTATGGCATAAAGTGTACATCAACGCAAGTTCTTTTGTAGCAGTCTCAGTCTGCAACCCAGGGAGTGAGTCCAATTCTTAAAAAAAGACAGGCCGTGGAGTTATCTTTTACTTTCCATAAATTATCAGCAAATTGATAAAATTACACCTATCAAAAAAAAAACAATAAACAGCCTCCTCCATAACCCCTCTAGCTGTCCTATCCATCGCCAAGATAAGTGTGTCTTATACCATTCCAGGTAGAAGTAATATTCAATCAATTTGCTCCTAATTTAGACAAAGTAGCTGGAAGGTTTATCAAGCAAACTGTACATGTGAGAGGTCTACCTATTTTATAACAGGTGTAACATGTATTTATTAAACTTAATTTTTTTATTTGCCTGAACTATACTACTTCTTTATTTTAGTAGGTAATAGTGGAACATCTATTGTAAACTCCAAACCTGACCCTATACCATCCGGCATGACAACAAGACTGAAGGCTACCATGCAGGCTCCGCATAAAACATCTAAAAAGGTTAGCAGAGCTGTGCCGGTGATTAATTTATCCACACATACATTCCCCAGGGTGCCCACGTTTTATCTGCTCCCCAAGATTCACAAGGATGCTATCAGTGCACCGGGCCGTCCGATTGTGTCTGGTTTGGAGGGAATGTGTGACCCGGTATGTAGATTCATTGATATCTATTTAAAACCGTTGGTTGAAACGCTTCCCTCCTACCTAAAACACAAAACGGACGTGCTCAATAGGATTGATGGCATTTATATGGAAGCGGACATGTTGAGCGTCACGGCGGATATAGAGTCATTATATACCTGTATCCGCCATGAGGATGGATGCAGCGGTCCACTTCTTCCTCGGGACCTCCGGTCGGGACAGTGAGATGTGTGATTTAATACTCCAGCTGCTCCGCTTTATCCTAACCCATAAAAGGCTTGACTTTAATCCTATCAACTCCTTTTCCAGAGACCTCCTGCTGATCCTTGAGAAGGCACTGGATGACGGTCTTATTACCAAGAAGGTTCTGGAGGGACTTTTAGTTAAATTCCTCAGGGTGCCCACGTTTTATCTGCTCCCCAAGATTCACAAGGATGTCATCAGTCCACCGGGCCGTCCGATTGTGTCTGGTTTGGAGGGAATGTGTGACCCGGTATGTAGATTCATTGATATCTATTTAAAACCGTTGGTTGAAACGCTTCCCTCCTACCTAAAACACAAAAAGGACGTGCTCAATAGGATTGATGGCATCTATATGGAAGCGGACATGTTGATCGTCACGGCGGATATAGAGTCATTATACAGTTAGGTCCAGAAATATTTGGACAGTGACACAATTTTCGCGAGTTGGGCTCTGCATGCCACCACATTGGATTTGAAATGAAACCTCTACAATAGAATTCAAGTGCAGATTGTAACGTTTAATTTGAAGGTTTGAATAAAAATATCTGATAGAAATTGTTGGAATTGTACACATTTCTTTACAAACACTCCACATTTTAGGAGGTCAAAAGTAATTGGACAAATAAACCAAACCCAAACAAAATATTTTTATTTTCAATATTTTGTTGCGAATCCTTTAGAGGCAATCACTGCCTTAAGTCTGGAACCCATAGACATCACCAAACGCTGGGTTTCCTCCTTCTTAATGCTTTGCCAGGCCTTTACAGCCGCAGCCTTCAGGTCTTGCTTGTTTGTGGGTCTTTCCGTCTTAAGTCTGGATTTGAGCAAGTGAAATGCATGCTCAATTGGGTTAAGATCTGGTGATTGACTTGGCCATTGCAGAATGTTCCACTTTTTTGCACTCATGAACTCCTGGGTAGCTTTGGCTGTATGCTTGCGGTCATTGTCCATCTGTACTATGAAGCGCCGTCCGATCAACTTTGCAGGATTTGGCTGAATCTGGGCTGAAAGCATATCCCGGTACACTTCAGAATTCATCCGGCTACTCTTGTCTGCTGTTATGTCATCAATAAACACAAGTGACCCAGTGCCATTGAAAGCCATGCATGCCCATGCCATCACGTTGCCTCCACCATGTTTTACAGAGGATGTGGTGTGCCTTGGATCATGTGCCGTTCCCTTTCTTCTCCAAACTTTTTTCTTCCCATCATTCTGGTACAGGTTGATCTTTGTCTCATCTGTCCATAGAATACTTTTCCAGAACTGAGCTGGCTTCATGAGGTGTTTTTCAGCAAATTTAACTCTGGCCTGTCTATTTTTGGAAATGATGAATGGTTTGCATCTAGATGTGAACCCTTTGTACTTACTTTCATGGAGTCTTCTCTTTACTGTTGACTTAGAGACAGATACACCTGCTTCATTGAGAGTGTTCTGGACTTCAGTTGATGTTGTGAACGGGTTCTTCTTCACCAAAGAAAGTATGCGGCGATCATCCACCACTGTTGTCATCCGTGGACGCCCAGGCCTTTTTGAGTTCCCAAGCTCACCAGTCAATTCCTTTTTTCTCAGAATGTACCCGACTGTTGATTTTGCTACTCCAAGCATGTCTGCTATCTCTCTGATGAATTTTTTCTTTTTTTTCAGCCTCAGGATGTTCTGCTTCACCTCAATTGAGAGTTCCTTAGAACGCATGTTGTCTGGTCACAGCAACAGCTTCCAAATGCAAAACCACACACCTGTAATCAACCCCAGACCTTTTAACTACTTTATTGATTACAGGTTAACGAGGGAGACGCCTTCAGAGTTAATTGCAGCCCTTAGAGTCCCTTGTTCAATTACTTTTGGTCCCTTTAAAAAGAGGAGGCTATGCATTACAAAGCTATGATTCCTAAACCGTTTCTCCGATTTGGATGTGAAAACTCTCATATTGCAGCTGGGAGTGTGCACTTTCAGCCCATATTATATATATAATTGTATTTCTGAACATGTTTTTGTAAACAGCTAAAATAACAAAACTTGTGTCACTGTCCAAATATTTCTGGACCTAACTGTATACCTGTATCCGCCATGAGGATGGAGGCAGCGGTCCACTTTTTCCTCGGGACCTCCGGTCGGGACAGTGAGATGTGTGATTTAATACTCCAGCTGCACCGCTTTATCCTAACCCATAAAAGGCTTGACTTTAATCCTATCAACTCCTTTTCCAGAGACCTCCTGCTGATCCTTGAGAAGGCACTGGATGACGGTCTTATTACCAAGAAGGTTCTGGAGGGACTTTTAGTTAAATTCCCCAGGGTGCCCACATTTTATCTGCTCCCCAAGATTCACAAGGATGCCATCAGTCCACCGGGCCGTCCGATTGTGTCTGGTTTGGAGGGAATGTGTGACCCGGTATGTAGATTCATTGATATCTATTTAAAACCGTTGGTTGTAACGCTTCCCTCCTACCTAAAACACAAAACGGACGTGCTCAATAGGATTGATGGCATCTATATGGAAGCGGACATGTTGATCGTCACGGCGGATATAGAGTCATTATATACCTGTATCCGCCATGAGGATGGAGGCAGCGGTCCACTTCTTCCTCGGGACCTCCAGTCGGGACAGTGAGATGTGTGATTTAATACTCCAGCTGCTCCGCTTTATCCTAACCCATAATTTCTTTACTTTTAAGAACTCGTTCTACCTGCAGCAGCGAGGCACTGCGATGGGTGCGGCCTGTGCACCCTCGTATGCTAATCTCTTCCTGGGGTACTGGGAGAGATCAATTTTTGGCGACGAGGGTGACCAGGCCGTATCCCATCAGCACTGGTCCATCTTGAAGACTGACCCAGCTCTTAGGGATTCACTTTCAGACTTTCCATTGATGAGCGCGAGAAGGTCGTTGAATTTAAGAGATAAGCTTGTCCAAAGCCATTATGTTCCCCAAACCTCTGGGTTTCTTGGTTCTTTATTGCCCCGTGTGGGCTGTTTCCCGTGCGGCCATTGTCTGGCCTGCCGCAATGTTGTACGCAGTTTTGTGTTCTCATCTGCTGATGGGAAACGAGAGATTCAAATCAGAGATTATATATCCTGCGGTACATCTAATGTCGTCTACTATGCGGTTTGCGGGTGTTCACTGATCTATATTGGTCTAACATCGCGATAACTACAACTACTTATCACTGCTAAAGCCACAACAAAAGAACCCAGCATGGTTAAACGCTTTAAATTTTCCCATAACAACATACATGGCAAAAATGCATTATAAACGAATGTACTTTTTAGGTCCAGTATCTTTAAGATAACAATAAATGTTGGTAAAAAGTATGGGTGTCTTACAGTGCCAGAGAAGCTTATTCTGATGGAGGAGAACGCTGATAGCATCCTTCCTGGTGAATGAAACAACTATTTTCTTCCTCCTGCGCTACATTGATCTATCTGATTGATGTGGTGGAGGAAAAAAAAAGATAGCAGGACCTGCATGGATGCTGCACTTTCTTTATAGCTGTAGGTACTTTCAGGTCATGTAATCAGTCACATTCCTGGAAGGAATTTCAAAATATGGTAATGAATACATTGATTGTGTATACTTATCACATAATTACTATGATTTTGAACATTACAAAATCTATAAGAGGAACTGCTGTCGCTGAGGGTGATCCCTCCTACCAAGCCAAGGGAAAAGGCTTCCGGCCCCAAAGGACAGGTTTGGACGAGGTGCTCTGCTCCTCCACATAAACTTAAGCCTCGGCGATTTTCACATTGTTGAACAGACATTTTAATACTATTCACTTGCTAAGGCTTCCGAATCGGAGCGGAAATTGAAAGATGGGAAGCAAATGGCCTCTGGAAGAATGGAGACAGGCGAATAGGTTTCTATCTTGCAAGAAACCTTCAAGGATCTTTCCTGGAACCTATGACCGAACCTCATGGCTAAGGAGATAAGATCATCTAGAGAAGCGGGTATATCATGACTGGCCAGTTCGTCCTTGATTCTCCCAGATAGAACTTCCCAAAATGCAGCCGCAAATGCTTGATCTTTCCATCCTAATTTAGAAGCGAGGTTGAAAAACTGAACTGCATATTATTCAAGTATCAGAACTCCATGACACAAGTACAGAAGAGAGGACAAAACCAAGTTGACTCGAACCGGTCCTCAAAACTTTCTGGAAGGCCTGCAGATATTCCTGCATATCAGTCGTAATTGGGTCATTTATGTCCCACAGGGGATTAACCCAAGCAAAAGCCTCTCCCCCGAGGTGCGAGATCAGGAGCGCCACATTGGACCTGTCTGAAGAAAACTGATGGGCCAACAGCTCAAAGTGCTAAGCGCGCTGGTTCTTGAAACTTTGGCATTGTTTTGGCTCGCCATCAAAATAAGGTAGAGCAACCAGATGAGGTCCGGATTCAGACGTCCGGAGCTGGAACGTTCAGACGGAGCCAGAGCTGGAACGTTCAGGCGGGCATTCACTGTACATAAATGGGCAAGAAGTTGATTTTGCTGATCTCGCATCTGCAACATCTCACGGTACAGTTCAGACAAAAGCAAAGAAGCGGAGATAGCACAGTCCATGCCCTGAGTAAACTGTAATGCTCGCTGCTGTTGATAGTAAGGCGGCAAGCAGAAGTGGACCCACTGAACCACACAGAGGACATCCAAACGTACCTTTTCCTGAGAAGTGCTTGAGTAAGTGACCGACGTGAGGCAGACGCTAGGTGCCACTCCCAGGGCAGTGACTGGGATTGTGGCAGGTGACCGCCAAAACAGAGGCATACACATCTGAGGATAAGCAGAGCCTAACGGCCGGAAGAACGGTGTGCATGTTTTAAAGCTGTTTGTGTATCTAGGAGACCTGTGTTTTTGTCAGTAGGAGAGCTGTATGTGTATGTATGGCATAAATTGTACATCAACGCAAGTTCTTTTGTAGCAGTCTCAGTCTGCAACCCAGGGAGTGAGTCCAATTCTTAAAAAAAGACAGGCCGTGGGGTTATCTTTTACTTTCCATAAATTATCAGCAAATTGATAAAATTACACCTATCAAAAAAAATAAATAAATAAACAGCCTCCGCCATAACCCCTCTAGCTGTCCTATCCATCACCAAGATAAGTGTGTCTTATGCCATTCCAGGTAGAAGTAATATTTAATCAATTTGCTCCTAATTTAGACAAAGTAGCTGGAAGGTTTATCAAGCAAACTGTACATGTGAGAGGTCTGCCTATTTTATAATAGGTGTAACATGTATTTATTAAACTTAAATTTTTTATTTGCCTGAACTATACTACTTCTTTATTTTAGTAGGTAATAGTGGGCCATCTATTGTAAACTCCAAACCTGACCCTATACCATCCGGCATGACAACAAGACTGAAGGCTACCATGCAGGCTTAGCATAAAACATCTAAAAAGGTTAGCAGAGCATTGCAGGTGATTAATTTATCCACACATACATTCCCCAGGGTGCCCACGTTTTATCTGCTCCCCAATATTCACAAGGATGCTATCAGTTCACCGGACCGTTTGATTGTGTCTGGTTTGGAGGGAATGTGTGACCCGGTATGTAGATTCATTGATATCTATTTAAAACCGTTGGTTGAAACGCTTCCCTCCTACCTAAAACACAAAACGGACGTGCTCAATAGGATTGATAGCATCTATATGGAAGCGGACATGTTGATCGTCACGGCGGATATAGAGTCATTATATACCTGTATCCGCCATGAGGATGGAGGCAGCGGTCCACTTCTTCCTCGGGACCTCCGGTCGGGACAGTGAGATGTGTGATTTAATACTCCAGCTGCTCCGCTTTATCCTAACCCATAAAAGGCTTGACTTTAATCCTATCAACTCCTTTTCCAGAGATCTCCTGCTGATCCTTGAGAAGGCACTGGATGACGGTCTTATTACCAAGAAGGTTCTGGAGGGACTTTTAGTTAAATTCCCCAGGGTGCCCACGTTTTATCTGCTCCCCAAGATTCACAAGGATGCCATCAGTCCACCGGGCCGTCCGATTGTGTCTGGTTTGAAGGGAATGTGTGACCCGGTATGTGGATTCATTGATATATATTTAAAACCGTTGGTTGAAACGTTTCCCTCCTACCTAAAACACACAACGGACATGCTCAATAGGATTGATGGCATCTATATGGAAGCGGACATGTTGATGATTGTCACGGCGGATATAGAGTCATTATATACCTGTATCCTCCATGAGGATGGAGGCAGCAGTCCACTTCTTCCTTGGGCCCTCCGGTCGGGACAGTGAGATGTGTGATTTAATACTCCAGCTGCTCCGCTTTATCCTAACCCATAATTTCTTTACTTTTAAGAACTCGTTCTACCTGCAGCAGCGCGGAACTGCGATTGGTGCGGCCTGTGCACCCTCGTATGCTAATCTCTTCCTGGGGTACTGGGAGAGATCAATTTTTGGCGACAAGGGTGACCAGGCTGTATCCCATCAGCACTGGTCCATCTTGAAGACTGACCCAGCTCTTAGGGATTCACTTTCAGACTTTCCATTGATGAGCGCGAGAAGGTCGTTGAATTTAAGAGATAAGCTTGTCCAAAGCCATTATGTTCCCCAAACCTCTGGGTTTCTTGGTTCTTTATTGCCCCGTGTGGGCTGTTTTCCGTGCGGCCATTGTCTGGCCTGCCGCAATGTTGTACGCAGTTTTGTGTTCTCATCTGCTGATGGGAAACGAGAGTTTCAAATCAGAGATTATATATCCTGCGGTACATCTAATGTCATCTACTATGCGGTTTGCGGGTGTTCACTGATCTATATTGGTCTAACATCGCGATAACTACAACTACTTATCAGTGCTAAAGCCACAACAAAAGAACCCAGCATGGTTAAACGCTTGAAATTTTCCCATAACAACATACATGGCAAAAATGCATTATAAACGAATGTACTTTTTAGGTCCAGTATCTTTAAGATAACAATAAATGTTGGTAAAAAGTATGGGTGTCTTACAGTGCCAGAGAAGCTTATTCTGATGGAGGAGAACGCTGATAGCATCCCTCCTGGTGAATGAAACAACTATTTTCTTCCTCCTGCCCTACATTGATCTATCTGATTGATGTGGTGGAGGAAAAAAAAAGATAGCAGGACCTGCATGGATGCTGCACTTTCTTTATAGCTGTAGGTACTTTCAGGTCATGTAATCAGTCACATTCCTGGAAGGAATTTCAAAATATGGTAATGAATACATTGATTGTGTATACTTATCACATAATTACTATGATTTTGAACATTACAAAATCTATAAGAGGAACTGCTGTCGCTGAGGGTGATCCCTCCTACCAAGCCAAGGGAAAAGGCTTCCGGCCCCAAAGGACAGGTTTGGACGAGGTGCTCTGCTCCTCCACATAAAACTAAGGCTCGGCGATTTTCACATTGTTGAACAGACATTTTAATACTATTCACTTGCTAAGGCTTCCGAATCGGAGCGGAAATTGAAAGATGGGAAGCAAATGGCCTCTGGAAGAATGGAGACAGGCGAATAGGTTTCTTTCTTGCAAGAAACCTTCAAGGATCTTTAGTGGAACCTATGACCGAACCTCATGGCTAAGGAGATAAGATCATCCAGAGAAGTGGGTATATCATGACTGGCCAGTTCGTCCTTGATTCTCCCAGATACAACTTCCCAAAATGCCGCCGCAAATGCTTGATCTTTCCATTCTAATTTAGAAGCGAGGTTGAAAAACTGAACTGCATATTATTCAAGTATCAGAACTCCATGACACAAGTACAGAAGAGAGGACAAAACCAAGTTGACTCCAACCGGTCCTCAAAACTTTCTGGAAGGCCTGCAGAAATTCCTGCATATCAGTCGTAATTGGGTCATTTATGTCCCACAGGGGATTAACCCAAGCAAAAGCCTCTCCCCCGAGGTGCGAGATCAGGAGCGCCACATTGGACCTGTCTGAAGAAAACTGATGGGCCAACAGCTCAAAGTGCTAAGCGCGCTGGTTCTTGAAACTTTGGCATTGTTTTGGCTCGCCATCAAAAAAAGGTAGAGCAACCAGATGAGGTCCGGATTCAGACGACCGGAGCTGGAACGTTCAGACGGAGCCAGAGCTGGAACGTTTAGGCGGGCATTCACTGAACATAAATGGGCAAGAAGTTGATTTTGCTGATCTGGCATCTGCAACATCTCACGGTACAGTTCAGACAAAAACAAAGAAGCGGAGATAGCACAGTCCATGCCCTGAGTAAACTGTAATGCTCGCTGCTGTTGATAGTAAGGCGGCAAGCAGAAGTGGACCCACTGAACCACAGAGGACATCCAAACGTACCTTTTCCTGAGAAGTGCTTGAGTAAGTGTCCGACGTGAGGCAGACGCTAGGTGCCACTCCCAGGGCAGTGACTGGGATTGTGGCAGCTGACCGCCAAAACAGAGGCATACACATCTGAGGATAGGCAGAGCCTAACGGCCGGAAGAACGGTGTGCATGTTTTAAAGCTGTTAGTGTATCTAGGAGACCTGTGTTTTTGTCAGTAGGAGAGCTGTATGTGTATGTATGGCATAAAGTGTACATCAACGCAAGTTCTTTTGTAGCAGTCTCAGTCTGCAACCCAGGGAGTGAGTCCAATTCTTAAAAAAAGACAGGCCGTGGGGTTATCTTTTACTTTCCATAAATTATCAGCAAATTGATAAAATTACACCCATCAAAAAAAAAAATAAACAGCCTCCTCCATAACCCCTCTAGCTGTCCTATCCATCGCCAAGATAAGTGTGTCTTATGCCATTCCAGGTAGAAGTAATATTCAATCAATTTGCTCCTAATTTAGACAAAGTAGCTGGAAGGTTTATCAAGCAAACTGTACATGTGAGAGGTCTGCCTATTTTATAACAGGTGTAACATGTATTTATTAAACTTAAATTTTTTATTTGCCTGAACTATACTACTTCTTTATTTTAGTAGGTAATAGTGGGCCATCTATTGTAAACTCCAAACCTGACCCTATACCATCCGGCATGACAACAAGACTGAAGGCTACTATGCAGGCTCCGCATAAAACATCTAAAAAGGTTAGCAGAACTTTGCAGGTGATTAATTTATCCACACATACATTCCCCAGGGTGCCCACGTTTTATCTGCTCCCCAAGATTCACAAGGACGCTATCAGTCCACCGGGCCGTCCGATTGTGTTTGGTTTGGAGGGAATGTGTGACCCGGTATGTAGATTCATTGATATCTATTTAAAACCGTTGGTTGAAACGCTTCCCTCCTACCTAAAACACAAAACGGACATGCTCAATAGGATTGATGGCATCTATATGGAAGCGGACATGTTGATCGTCACGGCGGATAGTCATTATATACCTGTATCCGCCATGAGGATGGAGGCAGCGGTCCACTTCTTCCTCGGGACCTCCGGTCGGGACAGTGAGATGTGTGATTTAATACTCCAGCTGCTCCGCTTTATCCTAACCCATCAAAGGCTCGACTTTAATCCTATCAACTCCTTTTCCAGAGACCTCCGGCTGATCCTTGAGAAGGCACTGGATGACGGTCTTATTACCAAGAAGGTTCTGGAGGGACTTTTAGTTAAATTCCCCAGGGTGCCCACGTTTTATCTGCTCCCCAAGATTCACAAGGATGCCATCAGTCCACCGGGCCGTCCGATTGTGTCTGGTTTGGAGGGAATGTGTGACCCGGTATGTAGATTCATTGATATCTATTTAAAACCGTTGGTTGAAACGCTTCCCTCCTACCTAAAACACACAACGGACGTGCTCAATAGGATTGATGGCATCTATATGGAAGCGGACATGTTGATGATTGTCACGGCGGATATAGAGTCATTATATACCTGTATCCGCCATGAGGATGGAGGCAGCGGTCCACTTCTTCCTCGGGACCTCCGGTCGGGACAGTGAGATGTGTGAATTAATACTCCAGCTGCTCCGCTTTATCCTAACCCATAAAAGGCTTGACTTTAATCCTATCAACTCCTTTTCCAGAGACCTCAAGCTGATCCTTGAGAAAGCACTGGATGATGGTCTTATTACCAAGAAGGTTCTGGAGGGACTTTTAGTTAAATTCCCCAGGGTGCCCACGTTTTATCTGCTCCCCAAGATTCACAAGGATGCCATCAGTCCACCGGACCGTCCGATTGTGTCTGGTTTGGAGGGAATGTGTGACCCGGTATGTAGATTCATTGATATCTATTTAAAACTGTTGGTTGAAACGCTTCCCTCCTACCTAAAACACACAACGGACGTGCTCAATAAGATTGATGGCATCTATATGGAAGCGGACATGTTGATGATCGTCACGGCGGATATAGAGTCATTATATACCTGTATCCGCCATGAGGATGGAGGCAGCGGCCCACTTCTTCCTCGGGACCTCCGGTCGGGACAGTGAGATGTGTGATTTAATACTCCAGCTGCTCCGCTTTATCCTAACCCATAATTTCTTTACTTTTAAGAACTCGTTCTACCTGCAGCAGCGTGGCACTGCGATGGGTGCGGCCTGTGCACCCTCGTATGCTAATCTCTTCCTGGGGTACTGGGAGAGATCAATTTTTGGCGACGAGGGTGACCAGGCCGTATCCCATCAGCACTGGTCCATCTTGAAGACTGACCCAGCTCTTAGGGATTCACTTTCAGACTTTCCATTGATGAGCGCGAGAAGGTCGTTGAATTTAAGAGATAAGCTTGTCCAAAGCCATTATGTTCCCCAAACCTCTGGGTTTCTTGGTTCTTTATTGCCCCGTGTGGGCTGTTTCCCATGCGGCCATTGTCTGGCCTGCCGCAATGTTGTACGCAGTTTTGTGTTCTCATCTGCTGATGGGAAACGAGAGTTTCAAATCAGAGATTATATATCCTCCGGTACATCTAATGTCGTCTACTATGCGGTTTGCGGGTGTTCACTGATCTATATTGGTCTAACATCGCGATAACTACAACTACTTATCAGTGCTAAAGCCACAACAAAAGAACCCAGCATGGTTAAACGCTTGAAATTTTCCCATAACAACATACATGGCAAAAATGCATTATAAACTAATGTACTTTTTAGGTCCAGTATCTTTAAGATAACAATAAATGTTGCTAAAAAGTATGGGTGTCTTACAGTGCCAGAGAAGCTTATTCTGATGGAGAACGCTGATAGCATCCTTCCTGGTGAATGAAACAACTATTTTCTTCCTCCTGCCCTACATTGATCTATCTGATTGATGTGGTGGAGGAAAAAAAAAGATAGCAGGACCTGCATGGATGCTGCACTTTCTTTATAGCTGTAGGTACTTTCAGGTCATGTAATCAGTCACATTCCTGGAAGGAATTTCAAAATATGGTAATGAATACATTGATTGTGTATACTTATCACATAATTACTATGATTTTGAACATTACAAAATCTATAAGAGGAACTGCTGTCGCTGAGGGTGATCCCTCCTACCAAGCCAAGGGAAAAGGCTTCCGGCCCCAAAGGACAGGTTTGGACGAGGTGCTCTGCTCCTCCACATAAACCTAAGGCTCGGCGATTTTCACATTGTTGAACAGACATTTTAATACTATTCACTTGCTAAGGCTTCCGAATCGGAGCGGAAATTGAAAGATGGGAAGCAAATGGCCTCTGGAAGAATGGAGACAGGCGAATAGGTTTCTTTCTTGCAAGAAACCTTCAAGGATCTTTCCTGGAACCTATGACCGAACCTCATGACTAAGGAGATAAGATCATCCAGAGAAGCGGGTATATCATGACTGGCCAGTTCGTCCTTGATTCTCCCAGATAGAACTTCCCAAAATGCCGCCGCAAATGCTTTATCTTTCCATCCTAATTTAGAAGCGAGGTTGGAAAACTGAACTGCATATTATTCAAGTATCAGAACTCCATGACACAAGTACAGAAGAGAGGACAAAACCAAGTTGACTCGAACCGGTCCTCAAAACTTTTTGGAAGGCCTGCAGAAATTCCTGCATATCAGTCGTAATTGGGTCATTTATGTCCCACAGGGGATTAACCCAAGCAAAAGCCTCTCCCCCGAGGTGCGAGATCAGGAGCGCCACATTGGACCTGTCTGAAGAAAACTGATGGGCCAACAGCTCAAAGTGCTAAGCGCGCTGGTTCTTGAAACTTTGGCATTGTTTTGGCTCGCCATCAAAATAAGGTAGAGCAACCAGATGAGGTCCGGATTCAGACGACCGGAGCTGGAACGTTCAGACGGAGCCAGAGCTGGAACGTTCAGGCGGGCATTCACTGAACATAATGGGGCAAGAAGTTGATTTTGCTGATCTCGCATCTGCAACATCTCACGGTACAGTTCAGACAAAAGCAAAGAACGGAGATAGCACAGTCCATGCCCTGAGTAAACTGTAATGCTCGCTGCTGTTCATAGTAAGGCGGCAAGCAGAAGTGGACCCACTGAACCACAAAGGGCATCCAAACGTACCTTTTCCTGAGAA
>NC_134356.1:92794103-92824103 GCF_048569485.1 Anomaloglossus baeobatrachus | reverse complement strand
TGTAAAAGGAGATACTTGAATAAAAGACTATCAGTAGGTGAATCCAAAGAGCGAAAATAAGATATGAAACGTAATATACGTGTAGCGGTAATAAAAAAAAAAATATATAAAGTCTACCACCCAATTTTGCAATCATATACTGTACTAGAAATAGCACCACCTAAATAATATTGGTATATAGCCAATACCAAGAAGTAGACTCTACTACATGATTAAAAGATATACACTAGAATCATAGTTTGTGTCGTTCACGGTCACTAAATGGCCACCAGTGGAATACCGTGAAGATACGAAGAAGATGAAGCCTTGCTCAATCTTATCACAATAAAATGTTGAATTATCTAATCCACATCACAAAGAAACCCCAAAGACTTTGGATATAATGTATATTAATAAGAGTGAATCAGCAGGGATAGGCCTTCACAGTATAGCCAATAATAAAGCAATGGCAAGTACAATGGTGCACCAAAAAGTGATAGTAGGCATGAACATTTTTGGAAGTTGCTTTTTCACTGTGTTTCAGGCGTTATTGCTTACTAGATTGTCCAGCTGTAAATGATTGAATCATCATGAGAGATTTTATACAACATTTTGCCTGATCACTGATGGGGACGGGGAGGAAAAGCATAAGGGTTGCCTGATATGAAGGTATTGCTACTAGAAATCAACAAGCCTGCTTTTGGTCAAGCGTTGCTGCCATTTAAAACATGGACTCGGAGACAGCGAACATTGCCAAGTGAAATTTTAAAGCAGAGACTGCTTCATTAAAGGCCCCGTCACACACAGAGATAACTCTTTGGCAGATCTGTGGTTGCAGTGAAATCATGGACATATTGTTTCATTTGTACACAGCCACAAACCTGGCACTGATTGTCCACAATTTCACTGCAACCACAGATCTGCCGCAGATTTATCTCTGTGTGTGACAGGGCCTTAAGTAAATTATCCTCCATTGAGACTCTGCACACACCATTCCTTTGCAAAAGGCAGGGAAATCTGTGTGGTTCGGCATTTTGGTGAACTAGAACATGAGTGAGTTCTGTTTCCACAAAAATGAAAGACTGAACACAAATTTTCTTGGACACACAAAAGGCTAAATGATGAAGCGAGGGAGAAGTGGATGAGTAGATAAAGCAGGAGATGGAGGGTGATATTCATGATGAGGCATTACTTGTAGATGTGGACCAGCTACCTGAAAGATGACAAGGAGAAAGACCTCTTGATCTTTTCTCATCTTGGTGGTCCGTTTGTGTTTTCCATGTGAGCAGGTGATATTGTTTCAAGTGGTGATAGAGAGATGTAATTCCTTGGACTTTTTTTTTTTTTCCATACAGCAGACTGCAATAGATTGGTCCTCCGGGATTGTTGCAAAGGAATTCCCACACCGTCGACTATTGCACATAGGACTCGCTACAACCATGAGCTTTCAGGCACTGTTGAACCTCCTGCACCAACATACATTACAATATCACCTGCTGCTGAGCTGAATGTAGATATTATTTCCCCAGAAGGTTTGTTGGCATGACATTCTCTGCTTTCGAACGCCAACTCCAGCACATTTCCATTATGATGAAATCACATCTATTTGGTTACCAATCATCTGCAGAATTATCTGTGTATTAAATGTCTTTCATACCTCAATGCACCTATTTTAATATATGGCTATATGAGATAAAATTTGATTTACTCCCTGCCGTTCTTTTTACTTGGCTTTAGTGATGAGTATTTTCCATCAGTGCCATAGCCTTTGAGTAGAGAAGTGTGGCAACTCCTGACCACTTCTACAAACTTCACCCAGCCATAGTCATGCTGCTCGGCAATATGGACACTATGCTCTGTCATTCTAGATATTGGTGTGGTCCCATTGGTTTTATTAAAGGGAACCTGTCATCAGAAATTTAGCTTTAAACCTAAAGGTTTCCCCCTCTGCAGCTCCTGGGCTGCATTCTAGCAAGGTTCCTGTACTTTTTGTGCCCCCTTTTTAAACCAAATTAAATACCTTATAAAGTTGTACCTTTCGGTATGACAATCTTGTGAATTATCCATGGGGGCGGGCTCTCTGGTGTCCGTTGCTGTCCCCCATTGCTCCATTTCATACATCAGGACGCCGCCCACTGTGCCCGAGGTGCCGCCCACGCCAGGACCGCTGGTGACGTGTGTCACAGGAACGAGATTATGGGCGGCGCTGTAATTGCATCCAAGTGCCCGCCCATACTCTCGTGGACGCGCTTCCCCCCCAGTGCCTCCAGCATTCTGTGCCAGCGCTGGCCAAATGAGCCGACGTCACCTCCGCCTGCTACGATCCTCCCATCTATTTTCTGCCGCAGGGTAAGATGGGAAGGAGGTGACGTCAGTCATCTGGCCAGCGAGCGCTTGCGCAGAACACTGGAGGCAGAGGGGAAAGTGCGGTCACGAGGTTATGGGCGGCACTTGCTGATGACACTCAGCGCCGCCCATAACCTCGTGCCTGCGCACACGTCACCAGCGGTCACACGTGCACACAGTGCACAGTACCGCTACAGTCACACAGCGCATGCGCGGGAACTCGGGCGCCCAGAGGCGGCGTCCTGAGGTTTGAAATACAGCGTTCGGGGGCGGCGTAAATTGGCAGGAGGGACAGTAACAGACAACAGGCAGCCCGTCCCCATGGATAATTTTCAAAATTTGCATACAAAAAGGTAATACTTTATAAAGTATTTATTTTGGTATAAAAGTGGCCACAAAAACTAGAGGAAGCTTGCTAGAATGCAGCCCAGGAGCTGCAGAGGGGGAAACTTTTAGGTTTATAGCTAAATTTCTGATGACAGGTTCCCTTTAACCACTGATCTAATGAGGCGGTGATAAATGATGTTGGCTAGAGCAATCCTTCAACCTCATTAAGGGTTAATCTCACATTATTAAATTGGTATAGTTATTTAAAGGAGTTGTCCGACATAAACTCCAAAAAAAGAACTAAGTTAATCTGTGCTGTATTGTCATATAAAACACCCCCTACATTATTTTTTTGTTTTCTAACTTTTGTTTCTCTTGATTTTTCACTTTATTCTCTGCAGCTCCTTGTTTACATTCAGCACAACCTAACATGACATGTTTGACTGCCAAACCCACAGTCACAGCTGGCACCGCCCCCGGCCTCAGTGTCCAGCCACACCCTCTGCCTGCCCTCTGCACACACACATTCCCTCCTGTCAGTATACTGCCCCAGCACCTGAAGATAAATGAATACTATGTAATGAAAATTATATATAGCCCCTAATGTGAGTCTATAGTATATATACACATATACACATACACACATACACACACACACATACACACACACATACACACACACACACACACACCCCTACCTAGAGTTATATAATATACATTATCCCACCTCATGCACTCTTTTCTCTCCCACTGCATTGTCTCCTCTGCCCCCCAGCACTCCCCTGTCTCTCACCCCCATGAAGTCTCGTCTCTGCCCCCCTGCTGTGTCACCCATGAACTATCTTCTCTGCCCCCCCACTCTGTCAGCCGTGCACGTTCTTCTCTGCCCCCCCTGCTCGCTCTCCCTTCTCACCCATGCAGCATGCTGTCTCTTCTCCGTGCTGTGATGATTGCAGTCTCCTATACAGAGCTCAGTGCTGTTGTTCGCTGGTGTCAGGTGACATCCCTGCTTCTGACTGTATTCAGAAGCGAGGAGCACGGGAGGCTGCATTCATCACAGAGACAGCGCATGGGGGAGGGGGGTCACAGTTGCCCGGGCACCATACAACATAATGAGCTAAGGACACTGTTGGGCAAACAACGCTCACAGTGTCCTAGACAGAGAGGGCAACCCTGTGTTTGTCCAGCACATACAGGGCACAGATAGCAGCGCACAGGGAGGGGGCAGGGCTCATCGCACTGTACCTGCCCAGCAGGGCGGCAACATGCAGTGGCAGATTTGCATGTCAACATGGTCCTGCCCATGTTGACATGAAATGACCGGAAGTAGCAAAATCACAGCAGGAGCAGTCACATGACCCCTTTGAGCCTGGGGAGAGCAGCTGACAGCAGGGCAGGTAAGTGGTCACTATCTACTTACCTGCCCCAATGTAGCCCAATAGTGTAAATAATAAAAAAAATCAAAATAAGCCAGATAACCCCTTTAAATAAGTTTGTAATCAACTTTTATGTTCCATCTGCTGTTTTTCTCCTAATGTGAGAGCTTTTGTCTTAAGGTCTAGTCACACTAAACAACTTACCAGCGATCCCAACAACGATAGGGATCGCTGGTAAGTTGCTAGGAGGTTGCTGGTGAGATGTCACACAGCGACGCTCCAGCGATCCCACCAGCAACCTGACCTGGCAGGGATCGCTGGAGCGTCGCTACACGAGTTGTTGGTGAGCTCACCAGCAACCAGTGACCAGCCCCCAGCGCCGCGTGGAAGATGCTGCGCTTGGTAACTAAGGTAAATATCGGGTAACCAACCCAATATTTACCTTGGTTACCAGCGCACGCAGCTACACGTGCAGAGAGCAGGGAGCAGCGCACACTGAGTGCTGGCTCCCTGCTCTCCTAGCTACAGCACACATCGGGTTAATTACCCGATGTGTGCTGCAGCTAAATGTGCACAGAGCAGGGAGCAGCGCACACCGCTTAGCACTGGCTCCCTGCTCTCCTAGCTACAGCACACATCGGATTAATTAACCCGATGTGTCTTGCAGCTACATGTGCACAGAGCAGGAGCCGGCACTGACAGAGCGGCGGAGGCTGGTAACAAAGGTAAATATCGGGTAACCAAGGACAGGGCTTCTTGGTTACCCGATGTTTACTGTGGTTACCAGCCTCCGCAGAAGCCGGCTCCTGCTGCCTGCACATTTAGTTGTTGCTGTCTCGCTGTCACACACAGCGATCTGTGCTTCACAGCGGGACAGCAACAACTAAAAAATGGCCCAGGGACTTCCGGGAGGCGGAGCTACGAGGTAGCTGCTTTTATCATGAGCTCCTGCAGCAGCCTAGGCCAAAAACGTTATCCAGGCCCATCCTAACATCTCAAGGCTGCAGGGATAAGGCCAGGACAAGGGGCGCACATCAGGCCCGGCTCTCCTGATACTCCGGAGGTGAAAGGTGTGTGCTGCACCACAAAGAAAGGAGTGCTCTGACACAAAGCACCAGGCTGTGGGCTGTGCTGCACAGAGGAACGCTGCCCATCCTCCCTGCTCCCCCTACAGCTGTGCCACTGCAAACGGAAAGCACCCGTGATCTGGTAAGAGAGGGGTTAAATATCGGGCACTAACATCCAGAAGGAGACAGGGAGGGGGACTGAAGTGCTTCCAGCGGCAGCCATAGTTTTCAGTGAACTCTCACACACTCCCCTCCCTGCCACAGAAGAAATAGTGAAACACTGAGCAGCAGCAAGCTCAGCAAACAGGACTGCACGCTGTGTTTACCTGTCACACAGAGCTCCGTGGACAGGCCCACCGTCTGAGATACTGTGAGTGAGGG
Organism: Anomaloglossus baeobatrachus; assembly: GCF_048569485.1. Classification (NCBI taxonomy): domain Eukaryota; kingdom Metazoa; phylum Chordata; class Amphibia; order Anura; family Aromobatidae; genus Anomaloglossus; species Anomaloglossus baeobatrachus. Next base: position 92,818,627 of record NC_134356.1, on the reverse strand, counting down.
GGGAGCTGAGAGCCCCTAGAGACATTCGGCTGTGAGAGCAGGTCAGGAGATAAACGGGGCTGTGGAGGGGGCAGATACTTCCCTGCAGGTCTCATCTTATATGGCTGCTGCACAAGGCCTGTAATCTGCAACAGTAAACAGGCAGATAAGCCTGAAGTGCATCACAGCTCAACTTGATTAACCCATACTTCACCACTTCACCAGCACTGACAGTATAGAAGAGGGTGAAAAACAAAAAGTGGGATCAGTCATCTGGCCTGCCTCCTGCCCTTCTGACTGGTCTTTTTCAAGTAACATCTATACACTCTCATACACAGCGTGGAAATAATTGTGAAACAGCCAAGTTTACCACACAGATGTAATTTAAGCTTATGTTATTGTGACGTCACCACAGTCTCTAAAGAAGCTCCATATTTACAGTTCTTACTATGGATAAATTTGTGGGTAAGAGCAATGCCACACAACCAAGTAAAGGAATTAGACCGCAAAGACAAAACCAAAATGCACCCCATCACCAGGGGCTTCCCCTGAGGCAACTACAGACCCACCCCAGGACACTGCTAAGGCCATCACGGATCTCTTGATGCCGGTGATTGATGGGAGTCTGGCAGCCTTCCAGTCTTCATTAGACATTATAGTCACCCAAGTTAATGCCCAGGGTTCAAGGCTAACAGATGTGGAGCAGAGGGTCTCTGACATGGAGGACTCTGTAAAGGACATTTCAGAGATGCTGGAGAGCAGGAATAAGGACATTGCTGTATTGCTGGACAAGGTAGATGATCTTGAAAACAGGTCCAGACGCAATAATTTAAGGTTGGTGGGCGTCCCTGAATCGGTTCGGCAAGCTGATCTACTGAAACTCACTTCAGAATGGCTACCAGGAGCTTTGAAATTGGATCTAAAGTCGGGGCCAATTGCTATTGAAAGGGCCCACAGAGTGGGCCCACCTCGAAATGATGCAGAGGTCAGACCCAGACAAGTAATTTTTAAGGTCCTGGACTTCCAAGACAAGATCAGATTGCTGACAGCATTTAGAAAAAATCGCTCACTTACCTACAATAACTCTAAACTGCTTTTGTTCCAAGATTACTCAGCAGCCTTGACAACAAGACGCAAAGCCTTCAATCCAGTATGCAAACTATTGGCGGAAAAAAATATTCGCTTCAGTCTACTGTATCCTGCTGTTCTACGCTTCACTACAGGGGGAAAGAATTGGACTTTTGAAGATCCTAAGTTGGCTTTAAATTACCTTCTTCAGGAAACTGGAGCTTCGCCAGCAGTCAACATAGACACTTAAATCGGAGACGTCACTGTGCTACAGTTCTGATGTTCATTCTGTTTTTCCTTTTTTTTTTTCAGTGTCAGGACTGCCAGAGAGGCAGGTGACATTGCCATTAGATTAAGGTTTTTGTTTAGATGGGAAGGGGTTAGGGGGCTCTGCGTGCGTACCTTTAGTTTAGCTCTCATTATGGGTTGTCGCGTTTACTCGCTGGGATGGACGAGGGAACCCAAATAGGTTGTTTATAATTTTACAATTAATTCCTCCTTCTGGAATAGGATAAATGACTAACACAGAGAGCACAAATGTGTCCACGATTAAATCGCTGTATTGGTGCTCCTGGAATGTTAACGGGTTAAACTCTCCTATTAAGAGGAAAAAAGTTTTAAATTATCTACATCGTTTAAATTGCCATATTGTCTTCTTACAGGAAACACACTGGATGAAGGGCAATCACCCATTTCTTCACAGCAGAAAATATGCTGTATGCGCAGAAGCGTCATTTACGAGAAAACAAAGAGGGGTAGCTATATTGATCAATAAGCATATTAGTCATGAAGTTCTGGAGGTTTCAGAGGACCCTATGGGGAAATTATTATTGGTGAAAGTGAAGATAGAGGGCACTATCTACAACTTGGCAAACATATATGCACCAAATATTCCTGATCCACAGTTCAGAGCCAGATTGATCGAAAGTATCACAGGTTGGGATATGACTAATTTAATTGTAGGCGGAGATTTCAATGAGGCTCATGATGGAATTTTAGACAGGTCAAGTCCCCAGCCATCTCCTCTATTGGCGCTCCATAGTGGTTTGCAATATCTCGTCAATCAATTGGGACTAATAGACACATGGCGCATGCAGCACCCAATAGATAAAGATTATACATTTTATTCACATGTCCATGACTTACATACACAGATTGACTATTGGCTACTAAGCCCAGCACTGATGCCACATTTACTTTCCTCCAACATCCTAGACATCTGTATTTCGGATCATGCACCGGTTACTTTTAATTTGTTATTATCTACCACAATACTACGGGAAAGAAAGTGGAGGTTTCCTTCATATTTATATCAATCTGAGGATTTCAAAGCTTCTTTACAAAACTACTGGAGCTTTTATGAGAAGGATAATCACGAGCATAGTGGGGACGCTGGTTTGTATTGGGCTGCCTCCAAGGCAGTAGTAAGAGGTCAGATAATATCATATGTCAGCCATAAGAGAAAAAAGCTCCTGGAACAAACTATATCAGCACAAAAACTTCTCACGCAGGCATATAAAGATTTTAAAAATAACACGGATGCGACAAAACAACATTTCTTAGAGGCCAAGGAGGCGGCGGACACCTTGGCCCATGAGATGGCACTTAGTAACCTGGACTATCAGAAACATAAATACTTTAAATGGGGCAACAAACCTGGGAAATTACTAGCTTCTTTAACCAAACCCTTTAGAACCACGACTAGAATCCACAAAATTAAAAAGAAAGATGGTACCATGGTAACAAAAGATGAGGAAATAGTGGAGGAGTTCAGGGCATTCTTTGGCTCGCTGTATGAGGCGGAACCGAGGGAGGTTGACGGGGAAGCTGATTTTATCCATGGTACTGTAGCGCCCATCTTGACAGAGGAACAAAGAGTAGTACTAAACGCCCCTATAAATATTTCAGAAATGGTAAAAACTATTGGCACTCTTAAACTAGCCAAAAGCCCAGGGCCCGACGGATTTAGTAACGAATATTATAAGATCTTGGGAGCCTCTATCGGTCCTCATCTATGTGCAGTGTATAATAAGATAGTCACAGATCGAATAATTCCCGACAGGTTCAATGAGGCAAACATTATAGTATTACCTAAGCCAGGAAAAGACCCACTACAGGTGGAGGGATACAGACCCATCTCATTACTCAACTCTGATTTTAAAATATTTACTAAAATACTAGCTGGTAGATTACAACAAGTGATTCCAGATCTTATTCTGCCCTTCCAAACGGGATTCGTGCACGGGAAATCCATCACCTATAACATCAGGACGGCTATTGGGGCTATCTCTTATAGTAGGAAGCATAGATCTACCAAACATATAGTAGTTAGCCTTGATGCGGACAAGGCCTTTGACAGGGTCTCTTGGGCCTATTTACATAATCTTTTGGCATGTCGCCAGGCGGGATCCTGGTTTTGCGAAGCAGTCAAGATGATAGTCTGGATTTGGGTTCTGTGTATATCTATAAATAATACATTCTCTGAGCCATTTGAGGTACAGAGGGGAACGAGGCAGGGGTGTCCCTTGTCACCTTTATTGTTTAATTTGGCTCTGGACCCAATGTTGAGGACCCTACATAATTTAGCAATATTTCAGGGCATGAGAGTTGGTGGGACAACAATTAAACTTTTGGCTTTTGCCGATGATATTTTATTGTTTATTGCCAATCCCTCTCAAGCGATTCCAGAGATAATGAACACATTGAATAATTTTGGAAAGGCCTCAGGCTTCAGGGTAAATTCCAAAAAAACTGAGGCATTGGCAATGTACAAATCGGGTAAAATTGATAACTTATTTCCCTTCCAGTGGTGTACCAGGTCCATTAAATATTTTGGGATTCAGCTCCCAGCAAACCCCTTGTTACTATATCAAATTAATTATAAGCCTCTTATAAATTCATTAATACATCTACTCCAATCTTGGAAACATCTGAAAATATCCTTTTCGGGCCGATGTCACTTAATTAAAATGGTAGCATTCCCCAAAATAATGTTCTTATTTCAGACTCTCCCGTTGCTTTTACGCAAATCCGATATTAAGCTACTAAATTCATCCTTTGGAAAATTCATTTGGGGGCACAAGGGGCGAACTAGGATCAGCTTAATCAAGCTTCAATTACCAAAAGGGGCAGGGGGCATAAATCTTACAGATCTGGGCAGATATAATCTAGCAGCAAATTTTAGATATGTGGTGGACTGGGTGCAAGGAGTATCTCACTTTGCCAATGTACAATTGGAACAACAGCTATGTTCACAAGTCTCGTTAACAGCATTGCTGCATTTAGGGAACGAGGAAATACCGAGTGAGGTTAGGGATCATCCAACACTATGGCATACTATACAAACGTGGAGGAAGGTGAGGAAACTTGGTAAAATTAACACTTCAAGTTCCCCATTTCAACCCTTTATTGGAAATCCGAGATTCCTCCAGGGTCGCCCTCCGAGGATTTATGAAACAATGTCAATGCAGGGTTGTGCTTATGCTGCAGATCTAATGGAGCCTGATTGGTCGTTGCTTTCTTACGAGAAGGCGGCACACCGATTTCCAGCTTTTGTGGGTCAGCCTTTTCTTTTTCTTCAGGTGCGTAGCTTGGCACAAAAATATCTTGTTGACAAGCCAAAGGGAGAGCTTGGAGGAAGTGTGGATAACTTTCTTAGGAGGGCAAGAAGCCAGGCGTCCTCGACTAGTCAGGTTTATTCAATGTTGCGTACAGTTTGGACATGGGAGGGGAAAACAACAGGTCCAGCAAAATGGAAGGTAGACATGCCAGAGTTCGAGGTAAAGGATTTTTTACAAGTCACGCTGTTGCAACGTAAATTTCTCTCGTCCAGTAGCTACACAGATATGGCCTTGATGATTCTACATAGAGCATATATTACTCCAAAAATTCAATCAAAAATGGACACAAATGCCTTATACTCTTGTTCTAAATGTGGCATAAGAGACACTGACCTTGTTCACCACTTATGGGACTGTGTTCAGATACAGGGAGTATGGAGAAGCGTTCACTCAGTCTTACAAAACACATACAATATTCAGTTTGCTCTGACACCACAGTGGGCGATTTTTAACATGTTGGAGGAGGCTCAACAAAGTCTTCCGAGAGGTACCAGGGCAATGTTAACTATTTGGGCCTCGGCCACTAGGAAAAGTATCCTACATCTCTGGGTAAATCCTGAAGCACCCTCTCTAGCGTTTATCCAAACAAAACTAATGTTCATATTCAAAATGGACTGACTGGATGCACTGTCGAATAAGGAGAAGCTGACTAAGCGTTTCTTTGAAACATGGTCTTTATTTATACCTAACTTGGCTACAGTGCTTAAGGATAGACTTAAATCTCAGTTTGGACAGACCTCTTGGTACCTTCTTGAACTGCTCAATGGACACATACCAATTACATAAGTTACCATTTTCAGTTGCTTCTGGTCGCACGCAGAGCGGGGGGAGGGGTGGGCGGGACTGTTTTGATTATAATGTCATCAATGAAATGCTCTTTGTATAAGAGCAGATTGTAAAAGAAATTTGTTAAAATTCAATAAAAAGATGTTTAAAAAAAAAAAATGGCCCAGGACATTCAGCAACAACCAACGACCTCACAGCAGGGGCCAGGTTGTTGCTGGATGTCACACACAGCGACATCACTATCAACATCGCTGCTACGTCACAAAAGTTGTTCGTTAGCAGCGATGTTGCTAGCGATGTTGCTTAGTGTGACGGGGCCTTTACATTGTGTGTCGTTTAGCTACCTTTTATAGTCTCTCTTTGCCAATAAACACATATACAGCAGCCACAATCAAGGCTAGGATCTGATAGTTAACTCCTGAGAACCTAATCACTTCTCCAGCTTATTAATTACTGTAGAGTAGATTGACCATGTGTTTCACCTTCCTTCCCTGTCAGCTTTTGACCCAGAGTTGCTGTTATCAGTCTTGCACAATCACAAGCCTGTGGTCCCCACCTATCAACTGAGCAGCTCTCCTGTTCAAAAGAACAGCACAAACAAAGGGATACTTCTCACCTAGCAAGATCGCTGCTGAGTCACAGGTTTTGTGACATACCAATGACCTCATCAGCGATCTCGCTGTGTGTGACCTGGCCCCTGCTGTGAAATTGCTGATCATTACACACTGTTCTGGTTCATTTTTTGTTCGTTGGTCTCCCGCTGTGCAATGCGCGTCGGTGTGTTTGACTGTGGGAGACCAACGAGCACCGACTGTGTAAGCAGCGTACGCTAGTAACCATTATAAATATCGGGTAACCAAGCAAAGCGCTTTGCTTAGTTACCCGATATTTACCCTGGTTTCCAAGCGCAGCATCGTTACACGAGTTGCTGATGGCTGGTCACTGGTGAGATCTGCCTGATTGACAGCTCACCAGCGATCCCTGCCAGGTCGGATCGCTGGTGGGATCGTTGGTGCGTCGCTACGTGTGACCCCAGCCTTAGGAACAAGCACATGGACAATCACAGTAACACATGCACATGCAGGAGCAGGAAGATTCTACTAAACCAGAACAATCACTCAATGAGGATTGCCCACCCCCATCAACATGAAGGTCACAAGGATAGGGAGCAGTATGGTCCTGAAGAAACATTTTGAAACTAGTAATTATTTATGTAAGTTTACTTTAAGGTAGCTATGTACTTTGCTCACATGTAAATGTGATGTAAATGTATGTTATGGAGAACATGTGGGCATTGGAGTGTCGTCTGCAGAAGTGACTCACAGCTTGGCAACCACTGTAATGAATCTCTGCGCAAAATTATGTAACTCAATGTAAAGTTTCCCATCTCAATAGTTAATTTTCATCTGTTAAAGTGAGAATAATAACCAAACAGCTCAATGTACAAAAATACATTTGACTTAAAAAAATATATATATATATATATATATATATTCGTGACCAACATTGCAACCCTTGTTTTCAATACCAGATACAATCCTTCCTTCCTTGGAGTCAGTTTTTTAATCTGTTAATACTCAACTTTTCAACCACAGACCCACACAGAGTTCAGAGAGGTCTACTGGTTTTTGTTGTTTGGTTTTTTTTTTTGTTTTTTGTTTTTTTTTGTTTTCTTTACTGTAAATCTTCCATTTAAGGAGGGCCCGTAAGTTCTCAATAGAGGTAGGTTAGATGAGGACATTATTCTTTTATTTTTAAGTCCTTTACTGGCAAGCCAAGTAGCAGATCACTTTGATGAATGCCATGGAGCATTGTTCTGCATAAAAGTCTTGGTTTCCTTGAAAGATAGACTTTTTCCTTCACCACTGCTTGAAGAAAGTGTCTTCTAAAAACTGGCGGTAGGTTTGAATTAACTTTGAGTCCATCTTCCACTCGAAAAGGTCCAACTAACTCCTCTTTGGTAATACAAGCTCATTGCAGTACTGCGTGCATTTGTGACCAAATGGAGGTTTGTGTCAGTTATTAATCCAGCCAAGGGCCCATCCATTTGGTCCATCAAGAGTAGAGATGAGCGAACCGGTCGCGGTTCGGCTCGAGGTCGGTTCGCCGAACGGGGGTCCCGTTTGAGTTCGGCTCGTCGAACGTTCGACGAACCGAACTCGAACCAATAGGCTATAATGGGAGGCAATCACAAACACATAAAAATGCATGATAAATGTACACAAACAGTTAATAAACATTGCCATAACACTTACCGGTCCCCGCGATCCCTTCTGCACTCTGTCTCCTGCCGCTATTCCATCCGATGATCGCTGAATCCTCCCGGTGACCGGCACTGCCAGCAGAGAAGCAGGACCTATCGTGACGTCAAAATAGCCATGTGACCAGTCACGTGGCTATTATCTCATTGGCTACAGACTGGTCACATGACTATGACGCGTCATGTAGGACCTGCGAGTGCATCTCTCCGGTACACGGTGCACATTTGTGTATCGCCGTGTACCGGCGATATGCTCTAGCACACGGTCGACTCCCTGTTCCGTTAGGGACCGGCTGACACAGCCGGTCATTAACGGAGATCACCATTGCCATAGCAACGCAGTTAGCGGTGACGTCACCGCTAACCGCGGCTCCGGGAGCACCGTTGCTATGGTAACGCGTCTGTCAGCTTTCATAGAAGCGCCATCTTCTGGCGCTGTATCCAACTCTTCCAGCACCTGCCTGCTATACCTGGCTAGCATACAAAAATATGGCGAAGCTCACGTCCTTTTTTTGTAGTTTTTTGGCCAAAAAATTAAAAAATGCTTCCCTGGATTTTCCATTGCCAGTGAAGGTAACACCAAGCAGTGGGGGTTAGCAGCCAGTAGCTGCTTGGATTACCCTTAGCTAGCAATACAAAAAATGCAGCGGGAGCCCATATATATTTTTTTTAATTATTTATTTAAATAACTAAAAACAAAATGGGCTTCCCTGTATTTTGATTGCTGGACATCACAGTGCTGTAAAAATAAATCTTTAAAAAAAAAAGACATAGCGCTCCGCGGTATTTTTGATTCTCAGCGCAGATAAAGCAGACAGCTATGGGTTGCCACCCCCATCTGCCTGTCGTTAACTTGGTTGGCAATCAAAATACAGGGAAGCCCATTAATTTTTTCTATTTAAAAAATAGTTAAAAAAAAAAATGACGTTGGGTCCCCCCATTTTTGATAGCCAGCTAGGGTAAAGCAGACGTATGTAGCCTGAAAACCACAGCTGGCAGCTTTACCGTGGTTGGGGATCCAATGTGGAGGTCCCCCCAGGCTCTTTTTTTTATAATTATTTTATAAATATTAATAATTACACAAAAAAAGTAGGGTCCCCTCCAAATTGGATCACCAGCCAAGGTAAAGCGGACAGCTGTGGTCTGGTATTCTCAGGGTGGGAAGGTCCATAGTTATTGGGCCTTCACAGCCTAAAAATAGCAGGCCGCAGGCACCCCAGACGTGGCGCATCCACTAGATGCGCCAATCCTGGCGCTTCACCCCAGCTCATCCCGTGCCCTGGTGCAGTGGCAAACGGGGTAATAAATCGGGTTGGTACTAGCTGTAAAGTCACCTGAGATCAAGCCCAGCAGTTTGTGATGTCATGGCGTCTATTAGATACCCAACATCATAAACTGTCAGTACTAACAAAAACAAAAAATCGACAAAAGAAATTTATTTGAAAAAACAGTCCCCAAAACATTTCCTCTTTCACCAATTTATTGTAAGAAAAAAAATAAAGGGGTCCCACGACGACTCTGGACCGTCTAGAATATGGGGGGGAGACACTCAGGGAACGTGTCCCCCATTTTCTAGGAGTGCGGACCCTTCATGTGAGGAGTGTGGGTGCAATGAATCTGCACTCAATCTCCCCGGGTCCACAGCAGCAGAGTCCATGTCGTAATGGTTGCTACCAAAGCTGCAATGCCCTGCTCATGAGGTAAGGGCATGCCTAATCAGGAGAACTACTGTAGAGGAAGCTCTGCTCACTGGTATATAGGTGCTCAGAGGTAATAATAGATAAAATTAGTGAGTAACCTCGGCACTCTAAATCTCCCAGACTAAGTCAGTAAGTCACAACGGATAGTAATGCAAAATCACTCTTTATTGGTCCGTATTAAGAAAAAAAAAATTTTCATAAGCATATATGTTTTTGTCCAAAACAAGTTACAAATGACGTTTCGGCCTGAGCCTTCGTCAGATTGGATTTATCTGCTTGTAATCATGAAAAATGACAATAATCAGTATCACAAGAGTGAGAGAACAATAACATAAACTCGAACAATGTAGAGGTACAATTGGGATGCAGCAAAAAAATTGCAACACAGCAAGAAATGAAACACATGATACAAATGTCATAATACAGTACAAGGACAATATAGTAATGACAAATATGGGGTCAGAGTAGGCTTAGACAGCTCTGGTACGAAAGAGATGTCAATCATAAAGTAACATGTGCAGTAGGTGTAGAGCTACACTATGCATGGCAGAGCTTATGGGTAGACCGACCATAGAAAAAGAACGGGGAAAAAGTGTAGGAAGAAGTGGAGAAGTGTTTGTTCAAGCCAGATGGGAGATAAATAATTTTTTACCGGCGCTGTCATTTACTGTAACGTGATCATCGGTGTACGGTGTATACCTGTGATCACGTGAGCGGGGACCGGAAAAACCGTCCTGAATCATGATCTCCAGGGTCTCAGCTAGCCCTGAAACCCCGTAGATTTTCTGACGCTGGGGGGCGTTATTCACTTATTTCTGCCTGCTGTTTATAAATGGCAGATCAGAATAAGGCTACATTAACACGACCAATCCATTTTTGTGGTCTGCAAAAAACAGTCCGTTTTTTTTCACGGGTGCATCCGTGTGGCATCCGTTTCCGTTCCGTAGACGGTCCGTATGTCATCTGTTTGTCATCCGTGTGCCTTCCGTTTTTTTTGTGTACTGCAAAACAACTGAATGAGGGTAAATGCATAAATTTACCCAGGATCCATAGCTTCATCCTACATGAGGCGGTCACATGTTCACTCCAGTGCCATTTTCTACTGCTTTTCACAGCGTAGAGCGCTCTGGTGATTTTCTTATGCTTGTGCACTTCATATCAGTCTTTTCTGTCATTATAATGGCAGAAAGACACATAATGTCCCACTCTCCTGCATTTTGTAATTTTGCACCCTTTGGTGCCTTTCATGTGGCATGTAGGGTTCCCCCTATTTTTGTAGCCAGCTAGGGTAAAGCAGACGGCTGCAGCCTGCAGACCACAGCTGGCAACCTCACCTTGGCTGGTAATCCAAAACTGAGGGCACCCCACGCTGTTATTTTAAATTAAATAAATAATAAAAAAAAAAAAACACGTAGGGGTCCCCCCAAAATTGGATCACCAGCCAAGGTAAAGCAGACAGCTGGGGTCTGATATTCTCAGACTAGGGAGGTCCATGGTTATTGGACTCTCCCCAGCCTAAAAATAGCAGGCCGCAGCCACCCCAAAAGTGGCGCATCCATTAGATGCCCCAATCCTGGTGCTTCGCCCCAGCTCATCCCGCGCCCTGGTGCGGTGGCAAACGGGGTAATATATGGGGTTAATACCAGATGTATAATGTCACCTGGCATCAAGCCCTGGGGTTGGTGAGGTCAGGCGTCTATCAGATACCCGACATCACCAACCCAGTCAGTAATAATAAAAAATAGACGACAAACACATTTTTATTTGAAAAAACACTCCCCAAAACATTCCCTCTTTAACCAATTTATTAGAAAGAAAAACAAATCCAGGTCTGGTGTAATCCAAGGGGTTGCCATGACGATCCACACTGTCCCAGTCAATGAAGAGCAGAATGTTACCCATTGGCTGGGAGAGCAGTGCAGTGACCTGAGCTAACATCAATGGGTCAGCCCAGGTCACTGCAGGGGATGACAAGTGCTGCTGTCAGCGAGGTACATTACCTGCGCTGATCTCCAGCACACTGACAGCCCCTGTCACTGAGTTCAATGACCGGCGCCTTCACACCAAGTATCGCGAGAGGCCCGTGACGTCACCGCTAGTCAGTCTCGGGTCGGAAGCGAGAGAAGGTGATGTGACAAGCGGCGGCCATGGAGGACAGTGACAGATTTTTTATTGTCCAGATCGATATTATATTGAGAAACAATGTTTCTCTCAAATACCTTGTGTTGTCAATAGTGCCTGTGAGAGGCGCTATTGCAGACCGCTGCTCCTCATCCAGTGACGTACCCATCCAATGCTGCCTCGTCACATCCGTGCAGCCAGCTACATTCTGAGCCCATCTGCTCCCTGCTCCTTCTCCCTCCTCCCTCACAGCACGTCTCTTGCTTGCAGCGTTCTGCGAGGAGGGAGGGGGGAGCAGGAGACGCGCCGTGCTGTGCTAGGAGGGAGGAGGGAGGGGGAGCAGGAGACGCGCCGTGCTGTGCTAGGAGGGAGGGGGAGCAGGAGACGCGCCGTGCTGTGCTAGGAGGGAGGAGGGAGGGGGGAGCAGGAGACGCGCCGCGCTGTGCTAGGAGGGAGGAGGGAGCAGCAGACGCGCCGTGCTAGGAGGGAGGAGGAGGGGGGAGCAAATGGGCTGTGACAGCAGTGAAACACCGCTCACAGCTCAGAGTCTGGAAGACTGTAGCCGGCTGCACGGATGTGACGTGGCAGCATTTGATGGGTACGTCACTGGACGGGGAACAGCGGTCTGCAATAGCGCCTCTCACAGGCACTATTGACAACACAAGGTATTTGAGAGAAACATTGTTTCTCAATATAATATCGATCTAGACAATAAAAAATATGGGTGAACCACCCCTTTAAAAGAGAAGGAAATCGGCAATGCGTTTTTGAGCGACATTAGTCTTAATCACTGCCTATCTGCACTTAGGACAGGGCAACTTATATATCTGATTTGATAATGATTTAATGGTTCACATGTGGAGCAAAGATATAGAAAATATGGTCTGCACTCAGACTATGGTACTAGAGGTGCCAGTGACAATGGGTCAATGACGCTGTAACAATGTCTTGAGAAAATTACTGCACTCTCAAATATGATGCAAAAAAAAGTGATTTATTTTTGAACAAAGGAGGAACAACTGTCAGTTCATTTCAACATTTCGACCCTCCCGGGTCTTAGTCAAATGTTGCATATGGATGGGAAGCTGAGGTATGGGAGTACAAGCGCAGGCAGCCAGCTCTGTTGCTGACTGTCTTCAGTAACCACACAGTCAGCAACAGTGCTGGTGTGCTTGCTGTTCCACACTCCAGCCCTATATCCCCAAAAACACTTATCTTACACACGCAGTTGCGTTGCCTGCAGTTTCACTCCCATACATCACCTTCCCATCCATAAGCGACATTTGACTAAGACCTGGGGGGGGTCGAAATGTTGAATTGAAAGTCATTCTTCCTTATTACAAAAAATGTGTGCTTTATTGAATCATATTGGAGTGTGCAGTGATTTTCTAAAGACATAGAGCTAAAGCAAAGAACAGAGGAAGAAAAGAGAAAAGGTGGGGAAGGGAAAAGGAGGGAGGGAGAGCTGGAAGCAAGAAAAGAGAGCTTGTGAAAACAGAGAAGAGCTTACTATATAACAACTAATGATGATTAGTCTAATACATTTCAAAAGTTACAAACTTGTATGTCATCATAACCAAAAATATATACATGTGTACACACAAATTCAAAAATAACATAAGCAAATAAATTCTATGCAAAATAGAGATGAGCGAACCCAATGGAAGTCAAAGATTGCTAGTTTGAGTCTCTGTCCACACATAGCCAGCCATAAGGAGATTACTTCTGGGGGAGGGTGGACAGGGTTTTTTCATTATTTATTTATATTTTTTGGGGGGGTGCACACTACATCTAATGACGCTGTTGTTACCCCCAGTGCGTGCAGTGCAAACACTGCAAGCGGCTCGCACAGGGCTGAGCGACGAGCATACCCGAGCACAGCGATGCTCGCACGAGTGGTCAGCAAATGTAAAATATCCGAACTTTGACCTCTGTTTTTTGTTTAAAAATAGTCTGTTCGGTTCGGAAACCGAACAACGAACATCTGGTTCTATGCAACTAAATACACACAGTCAACCATGAAAAAATTATAATAAACAAATATAGATTTAATAACATAAGATTGGATCTCTTGTTAAAGCCTGTAGCAATGGTTGTGTTTAACATTTAGATCCAATAGGTTTCCTTGTTTAAGACGGCTCCTTTCCTATCACCCCCTGTTACAGGTCTTTATTCTTTCAATGACAGAGATCAAACAGATTTCCCGCATGAAGAGTCTGAAAATGTTTAGAAATATTGGAGGGATTAGTGGCATTAGAATTTAAGGCATCTCTGACATTCTTGCTGATTCTTTGCTTTAACTTGCGGACCGTGCAGCCAACATAACACAAATCACATGCCTTGCAGCAGATACGATTTACAACATGGCCAGAGTTACAGTTCATAAAACTCCTGAAGAATATATACTACCATCAACCAAATTAGAAAGTTCTATAGTTTTTTCTTTATATATGCTGTACCTGCACCTATTCATGCCCATCTTGAAGAATCCCAGATTCCTTAACCAAGTTGTCCACGCATGACCAAAAGTTTAAGGAGACTAGGAAATAAAATGTTCCCTAAGGTAAGCCACAAAAAGAGGAATTAAATTCAAGAGTTATTCAGAGCAACAAAAGGGGCAAAAGTATTTACCTGCCCAAGCCACTGAATCTAATGCATGAACAGGATGAAGCAAAAACCCTTTCATAAAGATGGAGGCAACACTGGGGCAAAACACTCATCTAGCAACCACCCACACACTACCAGTCCATGGAGGGGGACCTATGGGGGCCAAAAATGCACCCTCTTTCACAAACATTTATGTTGTGATGTGGGAATAATACATTTGCTCTCAGGCAAACCCTTTTCGTGATTGTGTGGTATGGTATGGCCACTACATTTACGACTGCATTCTTGTCTGGTCAGGCGATGGGGCCGCCGTGCCACTCCACATGCTGTATGTGAATGACAATGCATATAATCTGCAGTTCACATATAAGTGTCAGAAGGAGACTATTGCGTTTATCTGTCTCTTTCTGCCAGTGTTTAAAGGGAACCTGTCATCAGAAATTTAGCTTTAAACCTAAAAGTTTCCCCCTCTGCAGCTCCTGGGCTGCATTCTAGCAAGGTTCCTGTACTTTTTGTGGCCCCTTTTAAACCAAAATACTTTATAAACTTGTACCTTTTGCTATGTAAATTTTGTAAATCGTCCATGGGGGCGGGCTCTCTGCTGACCGTTGCTGTTCCTCCAGCATATTGACGCCGTCCCCCCCCCACGCTCCATTTCATCCATCAGGACGCCGCCCACTGCGCCTGAGGTGCCGCCCACGCCAGGATCGCTGGTGACGTGTCACAAGCACGAGATTATGGGCGGCGCTGTGATTGCATCGCAAGTGCCCGCCCATAATCTCGTGGACGCGCTTTCCCCCACTGTCTCCAGCGCTCGCCGGCCAAATGACCCAACGTCACCTCCTTCCCATCTTACCCTGCAGCAGAGCAAGATGGGAAAGAGGTGACGTCGTGTCATCTGGCCTGCAAGCGCTTGCGCAGAACGCTGGAGGAAGAGGGGAAAGTGCGGTCACGAGGTTATGGGCGGCACTTGCTGATGACACTCACAGCGCCGCCCATAACCTCGTGCCTGCGCAAAACGTCACCAGCGGTCACACGTGCACACAGTGCACAGTCCCGCTACAGTCACACAGCGCATGCGCGGGACCACGGGCGCCCAGGGGCGGCGTCTTGAGATGAAATTCAGTGTTGGGGGCGGCGTAAATCTGCTGGAGGAACAGCAACGGTCACCAGAGAGCCCGCCCCCATGGACGATTTACAAAATTTACATAGCAAAAGGTACAAGTTTATAAAGTATTTTGGTTTAAAAGGGGCCACAAAAAGTACAGGAACCTTGCTAGAATGCAGCCCAGGAGCTGCAGAGGGGGAAACTTTTAGGTTTAAAGCAAAATTTCTGATGACAGGTTCCCTTTAAACACTGGCAGAAAGAGACAGATAAACGCAATAGTCTCCTTCTGACACTTTTATATGTGAACTGCAGATTATATGCATTGTCATTCACATACAGCATGTGGAGTGGCACGGCCGCCCCATCGCCTGACCAGACAAGAATGCAGTCGTCAATGTAGTGGCCATACCATACCACACAATCACGAAAAGGGTTTGCCTGAGAGCAAATGTATTATTCCCACATCACAACATAAATGTTTGTGAAAGAGGGTGCATTTTTGGCCCCCATAGGTCCCCTGATCAACTGTATATAATATTGCCCAGAAAACAAAAAATAATTGTGTACCAACGAATAATGAAAAAAGTGGTATAATACACAATCAAAAAGTAAACTAAATAACTGAACATTCATTATGAGGGAGACACTGTCGATTCTCTCTGACCTATAATCCAGCAGTGTCCTGCATTTTAAGCCTTGATAAAATCGCAGTCGGCTAGATTTGTGCACTTTTGAAAAGACTAACACCACTGAACAGGGGGTCAGACTGAGTCCAGAGTAAAGGGTGCTTTACATGCTGCGACATCGCTACCGATATATCATCGGGGTCACGTCATTAGTGACGCACATCCGGCGCCGGTAGCAACAGCGCAGCATGTAACACCATGGAGCGACGACCAATGATCGCAAAATAGTCCACAAACGGTGATCGTTGACACGTCGCTCCTTTCCTTAATATCGTTGCTGCTGCAGGTACAATGTTGTTTGTCGTTCCTGCGGCAGCACACATCGCTATGTGTGCCACCGCAGGAACGACGAACATCTCCTTACAGGTGTCCACCGGCAATGAGGAAGGAAGAGGGTGGGCGGGATGTTACGTCCCGCTCATCTCCGCTTTTATTGGACGGCCGCTTAGTGATGTCGCGGTGACGTCGCTGTGACGCCGAACGCACCTCCTCCTTGAAGGAGGGATTGTTCGGCGGTCACAGCGACGTCACTGCACAGGTTTGTGCGTGTGACGCTGCCGTAGCGATAATGTTTGCTATGGCAGCGATCACCAAATGTCGCACATACGACGGAGGCGGGTGCTATCGCGCTCGACATCGCTAGCGATGTCGCAGCGTGTAAAGTACCCTTTAGGCTATGTTCTAACCTTGCTTTTTTTATTTTTTTTTATTTTTCTGCGGCAAAACCTGATCTCTTGGCAGAGAACCTGTGATGTTTACTGCCTTTTTGTGTCATTTGTTTACAGTACATGTTTAAATACAGTTTGTTTCATTCACCAAGAAAAACAGCAAAAACGCAACTGCATTTTTTCCCTCTATTGTTTTCAGTGGTGAAAAAAACAGCAAAAACGCTGAAAGAATGGACATGCTACTTCTTTAAAAACACAGCAGTTTTTCTTTTCAGCCAGGAAACAAAAGGAGGTGCATGAGATTTCTGGAATCTCATACGTTTTTGCTGGTAGTGTAAAAAGCAGCTCTTTTTTAGCATATATCTGCATAAAACCAATACAAAATGTACTGTGTGAACATAGCCTTACTGTGCAACATAAATATAGTGAATGGATCCCTCAGGGCTGTCATCTGAATCACGTCACTCAGAGATTTTGATGTAAACCCCAAAATAAGTGCTCAGCATAGAGCACAGGATAAATGTGATACAAAATGTCATGTAAAATGTTCCCAACAAAAGCGTCAACTTTTTCCCAAAAAACAAGCCTTCACTGATGTCTATCATCTATCAGTGAAAATATAGGGTGCTTCTACGTTACTAATAACACAAAGGCTCTGGAAAATTGCCATGGCTTCCCCCAGAAAGAAGGATTTGGGTGTGCAAAATCTGCATCCCCAAATTCAAATGTCCCATTCTCTTCTGAGCCCCACAATGTGCCTAAATAACATCTAGCTTCCGCATGATTTATATTTTTGTTTAGTACAGCCCATTTAATTTACCAAGTGTGAGTCTTCATGAGCACAAGCTGGGCACTATATATGGGCAATACAATGTACAGGCACTACAATGGCAGATTTGCAATTATAACTCCACAACATCCATTGCTGCTTGCTTCTGGAAAAAACCCATGGAGTCAAAATAGTCGCTACACGTGTGGATAAATTCAAACAGGTGTCATTACCAAAATGGGTATTTTTACGGGAAGGGGGGAGTAGATTCTGCTCTTCTGGCACTTGGGGGCTCTGTATCTTGAGTCCACAAACTATTCTAGGAACATCTGTGCTCCATGGGTCAAGTAGCACTCCTTCCATCCCTTGCAAGTGTCGCTGTGGCAAAGCAGTACTGGACAGACACATAAGGGGGTATTGCCACTCTTAAGAGAAATTTGCATATTTTGGTGCAGTTTTTACCCATATTCCCATGTGAAAAGGTAAAATCTGGGGCTAAAACTTAACTTTTTATGGTAAATTATGTAATTTTTTTTTTTCTTCCCCGTCCAGTCGTATAAACGTATGTGACAATATGATAACCGCACCGCTAGACTAATTCATTGAGAAGAGTATTTTGTGAAATGAGGGGGATTCTGCAGTTCTGGCATTTCAGGGGCTTTGCCAATGTGAATTGGCACCCTAAAAGAATTTTAGCAAAATCTGTACTGCAATGTGGTGCTCCTTCTTTTTGCACTGTACCTCAGGCCCCTTTCACATGTTCGTGAAAAAAACGATCCATTTTTTCACGTACGTGTTAAAGGGGTGGTTTGCTCCCCGTGTGCCGTGTTTGGCACATTCCTGTTCACCGTGTGTTATACGTAATATCACACGGAGAACGGAAAGCCCCACCTTACCTGTTTCTTCTGGAGCTGTCTGTGGTGCTGAATGACAGTCTCCGGCACAGGCCACGCCTCGCTCACTCTGCTTCTGGCCCCCAGTGAAGATGACACGTTGTTCAAATTCACTGGGGGACAGATGGAAGTGACAGCCGCGGCAGAGACTGCAGGTATGGTGGAGGTGAGCTTGTGTTTTTTTTTTTTATTTTTTACAATGCCACATGTGTTTCTCCGGCGCGTGTCATGTGCACCCGCATCCACACTACATCCGTGTGGTACGTGTGCGGGCCCGTGCTGCTGGAGAAACACGGACATGCATCCGTGTGGAGCACACGTCTGCTCCACACGGAGGCACGGGCCACTGGCAGAACACGTACGTGCACATATACCCATTGATTTTAATGGGTATACGTGTGCCCGTGTCTCCAGTACATACAGGCACGGACCTAGCACGTACCGGAAACACTGACGTGTGAAGGGGGCCTCAAAAGTAGTTTTTGACCACATATTGGGTATAGGAGAACAACTCATGAGAGATTGTGTAACAAATTGCTCAGTTTTTCTCCTATTACCTTTTGAAATGTAAAAACTTGGGCATTTTTCCTTTACTCACAATTCTGTGAAAAATATTCTCCACACTCCTAGATACATTCATTGAGAGGTTTAGATTCCAAAATGGGGTCAGTTGTTTGGGTTTCTGCTGTTTTGCCATGTCAGGGGCTCTTCAAATGTGTGATGGCGTCTGCAAACTAATCCAGACAAAATGGAGCTCAAAAATTCCAATAGTGCTCTTTCCTTCTGATCCCTGCCATGTGCCCAAAAAGTAGTTTTCACCACATATGTATCTGTGGACTCAGGAGAAACTGCACAACACATTGTATGGTCCATTTTCTCCTGTTACCTTTGGCAAAATTACAAATTTAGGGCAAAAGCAACAGGTTTGTAGGAAGCATGTAGTTTTTCATTTTCATGGCTCAGCATTATAAAGTTATGTGAAGCACCTGTTGGTTCAACATGTTCACTACACCTATAAATAAATTCCTTCATGGGTGTAGTTTCAAAAATGAGGAAATGTGGGGTTCTTCTACTGTTGTGGCACATCAGGGGCTCAGCAAACACGACGTGGTGTCTATCTATTTCAGCCAATTTTGCGTTCCAAAAGCCATATGACACTCCTTCTTTTCCAAGCTCATATGTTCACCCAAACAGTAGTTTTCCACCACATATGGGGTATTTTTATACTCAGAAGAAATTGCACAACAAATTGTATGGTCCTCCTGTGTCCTCCTATGGCTTGCGCACTGTTCTTTATTGATATTTTGCTCTGTGCCGTCACTGCTGCTATTGACTATGCATGCGCATTGCCACAGTAAGTATGCTTTCTTTAAAAGGGCACCAGAGTCCATGTATGCTCGTAAAGTGATCTCTGGCGATACTTTATTGAAGACCCTGTGGAGGAGACTGAGCAGCATTGGAGCAAAGGAAGAATTTTTTTTAATTTTATTTTATTTTATTTTTTTGCATCTACACACACGCCCCTTTAGCTCTTAGTCTTTTCCACAGTGTCTTCAATGAAATGACACTGACGATTGCGGTATGCACGTGGGCAGACTCGGTGCCATTTTAATGAAGACATCCTTACTGTGGCAATGCACACGTGCCACCAGCCGCACCAATATTTAAATAAAGTGGGTGGCGCAATATTTAAATAAAGAGAGAGCACCCAGTAGAGGACGCAGGTGAAGGACTTTACACCAAGGACCCTACCCATAAAGCCTGCACTAATGTGCACGCCAATCAAAGGTACAGTGCTTTTCTGTAACTTTGATTACAGATATTTCAGCAATCAAGCATCCGATCTTTCAACAAAAGGTATGCTTGGATTCAGCATCCAAGTGCCGGTATGGCACTGCCCTCACCTCATATAGCAAAATCCTGGTGGTTGGTTCCCTTTAAGGGCATGAAAATTAAGTTTGAAAATTGCGAAATATTGGCCAAAATTCTGATATTTTCACAAAGTCATAAATTTAGGTTGAAAATCTTGTATGTTTAACATGAAGTACAATATGCCACAAATAAACAATCTCATAATCACAGGGATCCATTGAAGCGTTAGTTATGTCATAAAGTGGCACTTGTCAGAATTGTGAAATTTGGCCTGGTTAGGCTTCAGCGGTAAGGGGTTAAGGAGTATAAGGAAGTTTTGGCAATTACCTTAATTTGAACTTGTATACAGGTAGGTGACAGTTGAAAAGGAGTTACCAAGGTTCAGTAGTTCAATAGTAAATGGAAACTGGCAGCCCTCTCTAGATTATTGCAGATGTCAGCTTTTACTACCTGTTATTTCACAAGCAATCATATTCAATATTCACTTCACCATCAACTATGACCCTTGTAAACCTCACATATGCAACATTCTGGAGTATAAACTTTCTTATATTTAAAGAGAAACTGTTTAGGATAATTTTATTGCAGAAACTAGTAGTATAATACCTCTTTTGTTTCCTGAATTGTCAATACTGAGAAATTGAAGATTGAAGCCACATGTACATTAGCTTGGAAGTGCCATTGACCAGGATAAGTAGTATGTGGCTTTACAGCTAGATTTTGTTTCACCGCTAACACTTCAGATTACTATATGATAGTTATAATTTGAATTGTTTTCCTACACAACCATATTATTAGTCTCAGTAGCAATATGGTCTAGACAGATTCATATTAAATACTGTCCCAAAATGATCCTGCTCTCAAATGAAGTAGGAAAAATATGGTTATAAAGACCCTGATTTCAGTACTTTGTCACTTACTGGGCTGTTTACTCATTTTAATTCTATTTTTTTCTACAAGATTAGAGGACTAGCAAACCTGCAGCAATCTGGTCCTCGATATTCATGAGATCAACCAGGATTAATGATTGTCAGCTTTCTGCTCATATAGTAGATAGAAAGCTGTCAGTCATGAATCTGGGCAAAGCTCATCATTGAGAAAACTGTCAGACCTGTAACAGCTAAATCAGTGATTTTATTAAACACCACAGTAAGAAGTTGAGTAAGTGACATATCACCGGAGTCAGGTTGTTTCCCCTACATCATGCTGCTCTCAGATGGGGCAGCAATAATCGAGTAACAAATTTCCTTTAAACATGTGTGGTGGATATGTGAGAGTGGTGATATTGCTGATACTCAAGCTTCAGTGTCTCCTCCTGGCCACCAGAGGGATGCCTGCTCAGTCCTAGAGGAGGATTCTGCCAGGAGAAAAATACAGGAAGTGAGAACCAGTGGGAGAGAGAGATTGAGAGAGACACTGAAGTGTAGTGGCTGCCTGTCCCTGCGTTGGTCTCAAGTCCCTGTACTGCTGGAGACAGCCTTGTAATTGCTGTGTGAAGAAAGACCATGCAGCTAAGGGCCTATGTTCATAGACTGTTGCCAGGGAGAGGCAAAACTGTGATTGAAGCTGATCTGCATCTGAGGCCTTCCTGTTGAGACTGTGACTTGAGCCTGAGAACTGTCCCCGTGATTGTCGGTGCCAGAGAGATCTGCTGCACAGTGAAGCCCTGAAGTGATCTGTCCCAGTGATTGCAGTGCCATAGAGAACTGTTGCGGAGTTGGACGCCAAGTGGATACCCCTTTGCCCAGAGACCTTCCTGGATAAATACAGTGTAACAGTGAGTCCTGAGCTCAGGCCTGGCCTATATCTTTTGGTTTTTGCAGACAAGTGTGCACACTGACTCAGTAGTGGTTTGGTGCCAGACCAGGTCTGTTATATGCCGCTGCAGTACTGTATCTTACTGTTTGCATCTTACTGTTTGTGTATCTCTGCTAGCAGGTGTATAACCCCGAGGTACTTTTCTGAGTTGCTTATATGTGTGGGGGAAGGGCGGGGAATTAGAGTTTCTGTTAAAATTGTTAATTGGTGGCTGGTCCAGGGACAGCTCCTTAATACACCCAGTGATTTACACCTTCTAGTGCTTCTGGAAGTTCCTGGTTAAGTAAATTGTTCCTGCTGATTCCTGTGCCACTGGAATCTGTCTGTGGCCCAGCACGCTGATCCTGGTTTGTTAACCGGGTATTTGTACATTTATTGGTGTCTATATTCACTTTGCATATTGAGTTTCACCTCCTGTTCCCCTCACCAGGGTATAAAGAGTTTGCAGTTAAACTTAGTCTGGTCTCGTTCCTTGTATACTGGAAATAACCTCTCGATTTCATAGATATAATTAAACTGTGACATCAACATAAAGGTGCCTTAGGACACATCCAACATACCCTTCATTATCACTTCATGCTTTGAGATTCTAACAAGATTTTGGCCAAGTATCAAGTTTCCTACAGCTAAATTTCTGAAATAAAAAATATCCAGTGCCTTGAAAAAAAGAGAAGTATTCATACCCATGAACATTTCCACATTGTTTTGTTACGCCCACATACTTAAATCTATTTTATTGGGATTTTCTGTAAATTCCAACACTAAGTAGCAAGTGTTTATGAAGTCTATATATTTTAAGTATACCGTATATTTCAGACTACAAGATGCACTGGACCATAAACTTGGGGTTATTTAGTTTGGAAAAACAAAGGCTTAAGGGGGATCTAATCACAATGTATAAACATATGAGGAGACAGTACAGAGACCTTTTCAAAGATCTCTTTACACCTAGGCCTGCGACTGGAACACGGGAGCATCTGCTACGTCTTGAGGAAAGAAGGTTTAATCATAATCCCAAACGAGGATTCTTTACTGTACGAGCAGTGAGACTATGGAACTCTCTGCCGCATGATGTTGTAATGAGTGATTCACTACTAACATTTAAGCAAAGCCTGGATGCCTTTCTTGAAAAATATAATATTACCAGTTATGTATATTAGATTTTATGACAGGGTGTTGATCCAGGCAACTAGTCTGATTGCCGGATGTGGAGTCAGGAAGGACATTTTTTCCCCACTGGAACTTGTTCGCCACATTGGGGTTTTTTTTGCCTTCCTCTGGATCAACATGTTAGGCTACGGGTTGAACTAGATGGACTTAGAGTCTCCCTTCAACCTTAAAAACTATGAAACTATAAGACGCACCCTGGTTTTAGAGGAGGAAAATAAAATTTTAAGCAAAAAATGTGCTCATGGCACACTGTTATGGGGCGAGGATCTGCTGCTGACACTGTTATGGGGGTAGTGTCCCCAAATGCTCTACTAAGGTACCTCATCCTTATAATGATCCTCCTGCCTTGTATATGATCCCCATCCTTGTATATATGTACCCCATCCTGGTAAATACCCCATCCTGGTAAATACCCCATCCTGATAAATACCCCATCCTGATAAATACCCCATCCTGATAAATACCCCATCCTGATAAATACCCCATCCTGATAAATACCCTCATCCTGATAAATACCCTCATCCTGATAAATACCTCCATCCTGGTATATGGCCTGCATTCTGTGGCACAGAAAAAAATAAACATTTATACGCACCTTTCCTCACTTTAGCAGCATCGCTCGTCTTCCTGTCTGTGTCAGCAGCAGCGCCGCTGACCTGTGTGGAGCCAGTCATCGTTCCCTGCAGCATCGCGATGTCGTCCTGTCTGACTGCTCGCTGATATGCGTGGAGCTGTGTGCACAGCGATGACGTCATCGCTGTGCGCACGGCTCCACACACATCAGTGGGCTGGCAGACAGGACGACATTGCGATGCTGCAGGGAACGACTGGTGAGTATACCTTATTCACTGCCCCCCGCGCTGATGATGATGCTCGGGGGGCAGTTAATATAGCCGCACATGATCACTCCAGGCTGTAGTTGCCAGGGGTGATCACGCGGGCCGGCTGCTAATTATGCGCGCATCCCCCGCCCATCATCCCACCCACCTGTCAGTGCCGGCTTCGGCGCTGAGAGATGATGGGCGGGATGATGCATGCATATGAAATGAGCGGGCCCACGTGGTCACGGCAGTCACTGCTACAGCCTGCTCATGCCGCCGATGACCCGCAGCACCCTCATTCTCCGCAGCCTTGCCCTACATTCAGACTATGACGCACCCCCCACTTTCCCCCAACATTTTGGTGGAAATAAAGTGTCTTATTGTCCAAAAAATACCGTAAATCTGTAATTTGTATTCAGCCCCTATAATCTGATATTCTTAAATAAAATCCTGAATGACCAATTGCCTCCTGAAGTCACTTAATTAGTAGTGATGGGCAGACTATTTTTTTTTTTTTTTCTTGGGGGGGGGGGGGGGGTTGAATTCTGTCTGTCACAGTTGGAGGGTACCTACAATAA